>NC_084469.1:91950588-91960588 GCF_027409185.1 Cynocephalus volans | reverse complement strand
TTAGGGTTAGGGTTAGGGTTAGGGTTAGGGTTAGGGTTAGGGTTAGGGTTAGGGTTAGGGTTAGGGTTAGGGTTAGGGTTAGGGTTAGGGTTAGGGTTAGGGTTAGGGTTAGGGTTAGGGTTAGGGTTAGGGTTAGGGTTAGGGTTAGGGTTAGGGTTAGGGTTAGGGTTAGGGTTAGGGTTAGGGTTAGGGTTAGGGTTAGGGTTAGGGTTAGGGTTAGGGTTAGGGTTAGGGTTAGGGTTAGGGTTAGGGTTAGGGTTAGGGTTAGGGTTAGGGTTAGGGTTAGGGTTAGGGTTAGGGTTAGGGTTAGGGTTAGGGTTAGGGTTAGGGTTAGGGTTAGGGTTAGGGTTAGGGTTAGGGTTAGGGTTAGGGTTAGGGTTAGGGTTAGGGTTAGGGTTAGGGTTAGGGTTAGGGTTAGGGTTAGGGTTAGGGTTAGGGTTAGGGTTAGGGTTAGGGTTAGGGTTAGGGTTAGGGTTAGGGTTAGGGTTAGGGTTAGGGTTAGGGTTAGGGTTAGGGTTAGGGTTAGGGTTAGGGTTAGGGTTAGGGTTAGGGTTAGGGTTAGGGTTAGGGTTAGGGTTAGGGTTAGGGTTAGGGTTAGGGTTAGGGTTAGGGTTAGGGTTAGGGTTAGGGTTAGGGTTAGGGTTAGGGTTAGGGTTAGGGTTAGGGTTAGGGTTAGGGTTAGGGTTAGGGTTAGGGTTAGGGTTAGGGTTAGGGTTAGGGTTAGGGTTAGGGTTAGGGTTAGGGTTAGGGTTAGGGTTAGGGTTAGGGTTAGGGTTAGGGTTAGGGTTAGGGTTAGGGTTAGGGTTAGGGTTAGGGTTAGGGTTAGGGTTAGGGTTAGGGTTAGGGTTAGGGTTAGGGTTAGGGTTAGGGTTAGGGTTAGGGTTAGGGTTAGGGTTAGGGTTAGGGTTAGGGTTAGGGTTAGGGTTAGGGTTAGGGTTAGGGTTAGGGTTAGGGTTAGGGTTAGGGTTAGGGTTAGGGTTAGGGTTAGGGTTAGGGTTAGGGTTAGGGTTAGGGTTAGGGTTAGGGTTAGGGTTAGGGTTAGGGTTAGGGTTAGGGTTAGGGTTAGGGTTAGGGTTAGGGTTAGGGTTAGGGTTAGGGTTAGGGTTAGGGTTAGGGTTAGGGTTAGGGTTAGGGTTAGGGTTAGGGTTAGGGTTAGGGTTAGGGTTAGGGTTAGGGTTAGGGTTAGGGTTAGGGTTAGGGTTAGGGTTAGGGTTAGGGTTAGGGTTAGGGTTAGGGTTAGGGTTAGGGTTAGGGTTAGGGTTAGGGTTAGGGTTAGGGTTAGGGTTAGGGTTAGGGTTAGGGTTAGGGTTAGGGTTAGGGTTAGGGTTAGGGTTAGGGTTAGGGTTAGGGTTAGGGTTAGGGTTAGGGTTAGGGTTAGGGTTAGGGTTAGGGTTAGGGTTAGGGTTAGGGTTAGGGTTAGGGTTAGGGTTAGGGTTAGGGTTAGGGTTAGGGTTAGGGTTAGGGTTAGGGTTAGGGTTAGGGTTAGGGTTAGGGTTAGGGTTAGGGTTAGGGTTAGGGTTAGGGTTAGGGTTAGGGTTAGGGTTAGGGTTAGGGTTAGGGTTAGGGTTAGGGTTAGGGTTAGGGTTAGGGTTAGGGTTAGGGTTAGGGTTAGGGTTAGGGTTAGGGTTAGGGTTAGGGTTAGGGTTAGGGTTAGGGTTAGGGTTAGGGTTAGGGTTAGGGTTAGGGTTAGGGTTAGGGTTAGGGTTAGGGTTAGGGTTAGGGTTAGGGTTAGGGTTAGGGTTAGGGTTAGGGTTAGGGTTAGGGTTAGGGTTAGGGTTAGGGTTAGGGTTAGGGTTAGGGTTAGGGTTAGGGTTAGGGTTAGGGTTAGGGTTAGGGTTAGGGTTAGGGTTAGGGTTAGGGTTAGGGTTAGGGTTAGGGTTAGGGTTAGGGTTAGGGTTAGGGTTAGGGTTAGGGTTAGGGTTAGGGTTAGGGTTAGGGTTAGGGTTAGGGTTAGGGTTAGGGTTAGGGTTAGGGTTAGGGTTAGGGTTAGGGTTAGGGTTAGGGTTAGGGTTAGGGTTAGGGTTAGGGTTAGGGTTAGGGTTAGGGTTAGGGTTAGGGTTAGGGTTAGGGTTAGGGTTAGGGTTAGGGTTAGGGTTAGGGTTAGGGTTAGGGTTAGGGTTAGGGTTAGGGTTAGGGTTAGGGTTAGGGTTAGGGTTAGGGTTAGGGTTAGGGTTAGGGTTAGGGTTAGGGTTAGGGTTAGGGTTAGGGTTAGGGTTAGGGTTAGGGTTAGGGTTAGGGTTAGGGTTAGGGTTAGGGTTAGGGTTAGGGTTAGGGTTAGGGTTAGGGTTAGGGTTAGGGTTAGGGTTAGGGTTAGGGTTAGGGTTAGGGTTAGGGTTAGGGTTAGGGTTAGGGTTAGGGTTAGGGTTAGGGTTAGGGTTAGGGTTAGGGTTAGGGTTAGGGTTAGGGTTAGGGTTAGGGTTAGGGTTAGGGTTAGGGTTAGGGTTAGGGTTAGGGTTAGGGTTAGGGTTAGGGTTAGGGTTAGGGTTAGGGTTAGGGTTAGGGTTAGGGTTAGGGTTAGGGTTAGGGTTAGGGTTAGGGTTAGGGTTAGGGTTAGGGTTAGGGTTAGGGTTAGGGTTAGGGTTAGGGTTAGGGTTAGGGTTAGGGTTAGGGTTAGGGTTAGGGTTAGGGTTAGGGTTAGGGTTAGGGTTAGGGTTAGGGTTAGGGTTAGGGTTAGGGTTAGGGTTAGGGTTAGGGTTAGGGTTAGGGTTAGGGTTAGGGTTAGGGTTAGGGTTAGGGTTAGGGTTAGGGTTAGGGTTAGGGTTAGGGTTAGGGTTAGGGTTAGGGTTAGGGTTAGGGTTAGGGTTAGGGTTAGGGTTAGGGTTAGGGTTAGGGTTAGGGTTAGGGTTAGGGTTAGGGTTAGGGTTAGGGTTAGGGTTAGGGTTAGGGTTAGGGTTAGGGTTAGGGTTAGGGTTAGGGTTAGGGTTAGGGTTAGGGTTAGGGTTAGGGTTAGGGTTAGGGTTAGGGTTAGGGTTAGGGTTAGGGTTAGGGTTAGGGTTAGGGTTAGGGTTAGGGTTAGGGTTAGGGTTAGGGTTAGGGTTAGGGTTAGGGTTAGGGTTAGGGTTAGGGTTAGGGTTAGGGTTAGGGTTAGGGTTAGGGTTAGGGTTAGGGTTAGGGTTAGGGTTAGGGTTAGGGTTAGGGTTAGGGTTAGGGTTAGGGTTAGGGTTAGGGTTAGGGTTAGGGTTAGGGTTAGGGTTAGGGTTAGGGTTAGGGTTAGGGTTAGGGTTAGGGTTAGGGTTAGGGTTAGGGTTAGGGTTAGGGTTAGGGTTAGGGTTAGGGTTAGGGTTAGGGTTAGGGTTAGGGTTAGGGTTAGGGTTAGGGTTAGGGTTAGGGTTAGGGTTAGGGTTAGGGTTAGGGTTAGGGTTAGGGTTAGGGTTAGGGTTAGGGTTAGGGTTAGGGTTAGGGTTAGGGTTAGGGTTAGGGTTAGGGTTAGGGTTAGGGTTAGGGTTAGGGTTAGGGTTAGGGTTAGGGTTAGGGTTAGGGTTAGGGTTAGGGTTAGGGTTAGGGTTAGGGTTAGGGTTAGGGTTAGGGTTAGGGTTAGGGTTAGGGTTAGGGTTAGGGTTAGGGTTAGGGTTAGGGTTAGGGTTAGGGTTAGGGTTAGGGTTAGGGTTAGGGTTAGGGTTAGGGTTAGGGTTAGGGTTAGGGTTAGGGTTAGGGTTAGGGTTAGGGTTAGGGTTAGGGTTAGGGTTAGGGTTAGGGTTAGGGTTAGGGTTAGGGTTAGGGTTAGGGTTAGGGTTAGGGTTAGGGTTAGGGTTAGGGTTAGGGTTAGGGTTAGGGTTAGGGTTAGGGTTAGGGTTAGGGTTAGGGTTAGGGTTAGGGTTAGGGTTAGGGTTAGGGTTAGGGTTAGGGTTAGGGTTAGGGTTAGGGTTAGGGTTAGGGTTAGGGTTAGGGTTAGGGTTAGGGTTAGGGTTAGGGTTAGGGTTAGGGTTAGGGTTAGGGTTAGGGTTAGGGTTAGGGTTAGGGTTAGGGTTAGGGTTAGGGTTAGGGTTAGGGTTAGGGTTAGGGTTAGGGTTAGGGTTAGGGTTAGGGTTAGGGTTAGGGTTAGGGTTAGGGTTAGGGTTAGGGTTAGGGTTAGGGTTAGGGTTAGGGTTAGGGTTAGGGTTAGGGTTAGGGTTAGGGTTAGGGTTAGGGTTAGGGTTAGGGTTAGGGTTAGGGTTAGGGTTAGGGTTAGGGTTAGGGTTAGGGTTAGGGTTAGGGTTAGGGTTAGGGTTAGGGTTAGGGTTAGGGTTAGGGTTAGGGTTAGGGTTAGGGTTAGGGTTAGGGTTAGGGTTAGGGTTAGGGTTAGGGTTAGGGTTAGGGTTAGGGTTAGGGTTAGGGTTAGGGTTAGGGTTAGGGTTAGGGTTAGGGTTAGGGTTAGGGTTAGGGTTAGGGTTAGGGTTAGGGTTAGGGTTAGGGTTAGGGTTAGGGTTAGGGTTAGGGTTAGGGTTAGGGTTAGGGTTAGGGTTAGGGTTAGGGTTAGGGTTAGGGTTAGGGTTAGGGTTAGGGTTAGGGTTAGGGTTAGGGTTAGGGTTAGGGTTAGGGTTAGGGTTAGGGTTAGGGTTAGGGTTAGGGTTAGGGTTAGGGTTAGGGTTAGGGTTAGGGTTAGGGTTAGGGTTAGGGTTAGGGTTAGGGTTAGGGTTAGGGTTAGGGTTAGGGTTAGGGTTAGGGTTAGGGTTAGGGTTAGGGTTAGGGTTAGGGTTAGGGTTAGGGTTAGGGTTAGGGTTAGGGTTAGGGTTAGGGTTAGGGTTAGGGTTAGGGTTAGGGTTAGGGTTAGGGTTAGGGTTAGGGTTAGGGTTAGGGTTAGGGTTAGGGTTAGGGTTAGGGTTAGGGTTAGGGTTAGGGTTAGGGTTAGGGTTAGGGTTAGGGTTAGGGTTAGGGTTAGGGTTAGGGTTAGGGTTAGGGTTAGGGTTAGGGTTAGGGTTAGGGTTAGGGTTAGGGTTAGGGTTAGGGTTAGGGTTAGGGTTAGGGTTAGGGTTAGGGTTAGGGTTAGGGTTAGGGTTAGGGTTAGGGTTAGGGTTAGGGTTAGGGTTAGGGTTAGGGTTAGGGTTAGGGTTAGGGTTAGGGTTAGGGTTAGGGTTAGGGTTAGGGTTAGGGTTAGGGTTAGGGTTAGGGTTAGGGTTAGGGTTAGGGTTAGGGTTAGGGTTAGGGTTAGGGTTAGGGTTAGGGTTAGGGTTAGGGTTAGGGTTAGGGTTAGGGTTAGGGTTAGGGTTAGGGTTAGGGTTAGGGTTAGGGTTAGGGTTAGGGTTAGGGTTAGGGTTAGGGTTAGGGTTAGGGTTAGGGTTAGGGTTAGGGTTAGGGTTAGGGTTAGGGTTAGGGTTAGGGTTAGGGTTAGGGTTAGGGTTAGGGTTAGGGTTAGGGTTAGGGTTAGGGTTAGGGTTAGGGTTAGGGTTAGGGTTAGGGTTAGGGTTAGGGTTAGGGTTAGGGTTAGGGTTAGGGTTAGGGTTAGGGTTAGGGTTAGGGTTAGGGTTAGGGTTAGGGTTAGGGTTAGGGTTAGGGTTAGGGTTAGGGTTAGGGTTAGGGTTAGGGTTAGGGTTAGGGTTAGGGTTAGGGTTAGGGTTAGGGTTAGGGTTAGGGTTAGGGTTAGGGTTAGGGTTAGGGTTAGGGTTAGGGTTAGGGTTAGGGTTAGGGTTAGGGTTAGGGTTAGGGTTAGGGTTAGGGTTAGGGTTAGGGTTAGGGTTAGGGTTAGGGTTAGGGTTAGGGTTAGGGTTAGGGTTAGGGTTAGGGTTAGGGTTAGGGTTAGGGTTAGGGTTAGGGTTAGGGTTAGGGTTAGGGTTAGGGTTAGGGTTAGGGTTAGGGTTAGGGTTAGGGTTAGGGTTAGGGTTAGGGTTAGGGTTAGGGTTAGGGTTAGGGTTAGGGTTAGGGTTAGGGTTAGGGTTAGGGTTAGGGTTAGGGTTAGGGTTAGGGTTAGGGTTAGGGTTAGGGTTAGGGTTAGGGTTAGGGTTAGGGTTAGGGTTAGGGTTAGGGTTAGGGTTAGGGTTAGGGTTAGGGTTAGGGTTAGGGTTAGGGTTAGGGTTAGGGTTAGGGTTAGGGTTAGGGTTAGGGTTAGGGTTAGGGTTAGGGTTAGGGTTAGGGTTAGGGTTAGGGTTAGGGTTAGGGTTAGGGTTAGGGTTAGGGTTAGGGTTAGGGTTAGGGTTAGGGTTAGGGTTAGGGTTAGGGTTAGGGTTAGGGTTAGGGTTAGGGTTAGGGTTAGGGTTAGGGTTAGGGTTAGGGTTAGGGTTAGGGTTAGGGTTAGGGTTAGGGTTAGGGTTAGGGTTAGGGTTAGGGTTAGGGTTAGGGTTAGGGTTAGGGTTAGGGTTAGGGTTAGGGTTAGGGTTAGGGTTAGGGTTAGGGTTAGGGTTAGGGTTAGGGTTAGGGTTAGGGTTAGGGTTAGGGTTAGGGTTAGGGTTAGGGTTAGGGTTAGGGTTAGGGTTAGGGTTAGGGTTAGGGTTAGGGTTAGGGTTAGGGTTAGGGTTAGGGTTAGGGTTAGGGTTAGGGTTAGGGTTAGGGTTAGGGTTAGGGTTAGGGTTAGGGTTAGGGTTAGGGTTAGGGTTAGGGTTAGGGTTAGGGTTAGGGTTAGGGTTAGGGTTAGGGTTAGGGTTAGGGTTAGGGTTAGGGTTAGGGTTAGGGTTAGGGTTAGGGTTAGGGTTAGGGTTAGGGTTAGGGTTAGGGTTAGGGTTAGGGTTAGGGTTAGGGTTAGGGTTAGGGTTAGGGTTAGGGTTAGGGTTAGGGTTAGGGTTAGGGTTAGGGTTAGGGTTAGGGTTAGGGTTAGGGTTAGGGTTAGGGTTAGGGTTAGGGTTAGGGTTAGGGTTAGGGTTAGGGTTAGGGTTAGGGTTAGGGTTAGGGTTAGGGTTAGGGTTAGGGTTAGGGTTAGGGTTAGGGTTAGGGTTAGGGTTAGGGTTAGGGTTAGGGTTAGGGTTAGGGTTAGGGTTAGGGTTAGGGTTAGGGTTAGGGTTAGGGTTAGGGTTAGGGTTAGGGTTAGGGTTAGGGTTAGGGTTAGGGTTAGGGTTAGGGTTAGGGTTAGGGTTAGGGTTAGGGTTAGGGTTAGGGTTAGGGTTAGGGTTAGGGTTAGGGTTAGGGTTAGGGTTAGGGTTAGGGTTAGGGTTAGGGTTAGGGTTAGGGTTAGGGTTAGGGTTAGGGTTAGGGTTAGGGTTAGGGTTAGGGTTAGGGTTAGGGTTAGGGTTAGGGTTAGGGTTAGGGTTAGGGTTAGGGTTAGGGTTAGGGTTAGGGTTAGGGTTAGGGTTAGGGTTAGGGTTAGGGTTAGGGTTAGGGTTAGGGTTAGGGTTAGGGTTAGGGTTAGGGTTAGGGTTAGGGTTAGGGTTAGGGTTAGGGTTAGGGTTAGGGTTAGGGTTAGGGTTAGGGTTAGGGTTAGGGTTAGGGTTAGGGTTAGGGTTAGGGTTAGGGTTAGGGTTAGGGTTAGGGTTAGGGTTAGGGTTAGGGTTAGGGTTAGGGTTAGGGTTAGGGTTAGGGTTAGGGTTAGGGTTAGGGTTAGGGTTAGGGTTAGGGTTAGGGTTAGGGTTAGGGTTAGGGTTAGGGTTAGGGTTAGGGTTAGGGTTAGGGTTAGGGTTAGGGTTAGGGTTAGGGTTAGGGTTAGGGTTAGGGTTAGGGTTAGGGTTAGGGTTAGGGTTAGGGTTAGGGTTAGGGTTAGGGTTAGGGTTAGGGTTAGGGTTAGGGTTAGGGTTAGGGTTAGGGTTAGGGTTAGGGTTAGGGTTAGGGTTAGGGTTAGGGTTAGGGTTAGGGTTAGGGTTAGGGTTAGGGTTAGGGTTAGGGTTAGGGTTAGGGTTAGGGTTAGGGTTAGGGTTAGGGTTAGGGTTAGGGTTAGGGTTAGGGTTAGGGTTAGGGTTAGGGTTAGGGTTAGGGTTAGGGTTAGGGTTAGGGTTAGGGTTAGGGTTAGGGTTAGGGTTAGGGTTAGGGTTAGGGTTAGGGTTAGGGTTAGGGTTAGGGTTAGGGTTAGGGTTAGGGTTAGGGTTAGGGTTAGGGTTAGGGTTAGGGTTAGGGTTAGGGTTAGGGTTAGGGTTAGGGTTAGGGTTAGGGTTAGGGTTAGGGTTAGGGTTAGGGTTAGGGTTAGGGTTAGGGTTAGGGTTAGGGTTAGGGTTAGGGTTAGGGTTAGGGTTAGGGTTAGGGTTAGGGTTAGGGTTAGGGTTAGGGTTAGGGTTAGGGTTAGGGTTAGGGTTAGGGTTAGGGTTAGGGTTAGGGTTAGGGTTAGGGTTAGGGTTAGGGTTAGGGTTAGGGTTAGGGTTAGGGTTAGGGTTAGGGTTAGGGTTAGGGTTAGGGTTAGGGTTAGGGTTAGGGTTAGGGTTAGGGTTAGGGTTAGGGTTAGGGTTAGGGTTAGGGTTAGGGTTAGGGTTAGGGTTAGGGTTAGGGTTAGGGTTAGGGTTAGGGTTAGGGTTAGGGTTAGGGTTAGGGTTAGGGTTAGGGTTAGGGTTAGGGTTAGGGTTAGGGTTAGGGTTAGGGTTAGGGTTAGGGTTAGGGTTAGGGTTAGGGTTAGGGTTAGGGTTAGGGTTAGGGTTAGGGTTAGGGTTAGGGTTAGGGTTAGGGTTAGGGTTAGGGTTAGGGTTAGGGTTAGGGTTAGGGTTAGGGTTAGGGTTAGGGTTAGGGTTAGGGTTAGGGTTAGGGTTAGGGTTAGGGTTAGGGTTAGGGTTAGGGTTAGGGTTAGGGTTAGGGTTAGGGTTAGGGTTAGGGTTAGGGTTAGGGTTAGGGTTAGGGTTAGGGTTAGGGTTAGGGTTAGGGTTAGGGTTAGGGTTAGGGTTAGGGTTAGGGTTAGGGTTAGGGTTAGGGTTAGGGTTAGGGTTAGGGTTAGGGTTAGGGTTAGGGTTAGGGTTAGGGTTAGGGTTAGGGTTAGGGTTAGGGTTAGGGTTAGGGTTAGGGTTAGGGTTAGGGTTAGGGTTAGGGTTAGGGTTAGGGTTAGGGTTAGGGTTAGGGTTAGGGTTAGGGTTAGGGTTAGGGTTAGGGTTAGGGTTAGGGTTAGGGTTAGGGTTAGGGTTAGGGTTAGGGTTAGGGTTAGGGTTAGGGTTAGGGTTAGGGTTAGGGTTAGGGTTAGGGTTAGGGTTAGGGTTAGGGTTAGGGTTAGGGTTAGGGTTAGGGTTAGGGTTAGGGTTAGGGTTAGGGTTAGGGTTAGGGTTAGGGTTAGGGTTAGGGTTAGGGTTAGGGTTAGGGTTAGGGTTAGGGTTAGGGTTAGGGTTAGGGTTAGGGTTAGGGTTAGGGTTAGGGTTAGGGTTAGGGTTAGGGTTAGGGTTAGGGTTAGGGTTAGGGTTAGGGTTAGGGTTAGGGTTAGGGTTAGGGTTAGGGTTAGGGTTAGGGTTAGGGTTAGGGTTAGGGTTAGGGTTAGGGTTAGGGTTAGGGTTAGGGTTAGGGTTAGGGTTAGGGTTAGGGTTAGGGTTAGGGTTAGGGTTAGGGTTAGGGTTAGGGTTAGGGTTAGGGTTAGGGTTAGGGTTAGGGTTAGGGTTAGGGTTAGGGTTAGGGTTAGGGTTAGGGTTAGGGTTAGGGTTAGGGTTAGGGTTAGGGTTAGGGTTAGGGTTAGGGTTAGGGTTAGGGTTAGGGTTAGGGTTAGGGTTAGGGTTAGGGTTAGGGTTAGGGTTAGGGTTAGGGTTAGGGTTAGGGTTAGGGTTAGGGTTAGGGTTAGGGTTAGGGTTAGGGTTAGGGTTAGGGTTAGGGTTAGGGTTAGGGTTAGGGTTAGGGTTAGGGTTAGGGTTAGGGTTAGGGTTAGGGTTAGGGTTAGGGTTAGGGTTAGGGTTAGGGTTAGGGTTAGGGTTAGGGTTAGGGTTAGGGTTAGGGTTAGGGTTAGGGTTAGGGTTAGGGTTAGGGTTAGGGTTAGGGTTAGGGTTAGGGTTAGGGTTAGGGGGTAGGGTTAGGGTTAGGGTTAGGGTTAGGGGGTTAGGGTTAGGGTTAGGGTTAGGGGGTGGGTTAGGGTTAGGGGTTAGGGTAGGGTAGGGTTAGGGTTAGGGTTGGGTAGGGTTAGGGTTAGGGTTAGGGGGTTAGGGTTAGGGTTAGGGTTAGGGGTAGGGGTTAGGGTTAGGGTAGGGTAGGGGTAGGGGTTAGGGTTAAGGTG
>NC_084469.1:87338417-87595917 GCF_027409185.1 Cynocephalus volans | reverse complement strand
ATTGACGATGGCTTCTTTACATGATGCTGGTGTTCTGAAGTCAAGGCCACTGAGATCCTGGGGACCACCGCATTCAGCTGGATTTTTTTTACTCGAGGGCCACATGGCTGTGATGTACTTACCAAAGTCCTGGGGACTCACAGACCACTGGCCTTTATGATCAGAGACTTTACATAGCACATTCCTCACTCAAGTGCGCAATTGGTGTTGAAGCCCCACTGAACAGCTGTCACTCTTGTGCCCTCACTGGGCAGTGGTGACATCTTACGGTGGAGAAGATGGGGTAGAGGTAGTGAGTGGTTGGTAAAGAGGTGGGCCAGGATTCTAAAATAAGCCTGTTAGTTAAGTGTGTGTGTGTGTGTGTGTGTGTGTGTGTGTGTGTGTGTGTGTGTGTGTGTGTGTGTGATGTTCCCTGCTATTCCGGGAACATGTTAAATGACAGAAACACTTGAAATGTATGGTTTCACATTTGACAGAGGCTCCTTTACCAAGGCAGACTTGAATTAGCTAGTCTCTTCACTACCAGGCTAAATGACCTTGGGCAGGGCTGGGATAATATTTGAATTTCCTTCCAGTTCTAGAAATCAATGATTCTACTCTTGGCCATGGAGGGACGGACGATCTAGAGACAAAAACTTATGAGTTTCCATAAGACCTGAGTTTTCCCTCCTCTGAATTTCTTGGCAGTGTTTGATTGAGTTCATCCTCATTTTTAGCTGGTGTTTGCAAAGCAGTCTTTAAAATAGGCCCTTTTTGGATGATGTTTGAACTTGAACAAAATTAACATTTGCGTGTCATCAGTAGCCGCAGTGCATCATTCTGGGCAGTGAAGGATGAAAAGTCAAAGAATGTGGGCCGCTTGATTAAAATGAACACTCAAGGAAAGTTCTGAAAGATGGATATACGTACAGCTGGCCTATTAATTTATGTGGACTCGATTCCAATTGCAAAGGAACATTTTTTTTCCCTCTGAAACTTTTAAGAAATTAGGTTTTAAAGCTGAACTGGTGCACCACTCAACTTAAAATAGAAGAGAATTTGATTTTATGTGGTGCCTTTCACATTCCAGCACTCCGTAATATTGCACATCAAGCGCTCCTGGCTGCAGGATGGTTGGGAGGCAGGGCTAGTCTGGAAGGAAGATTCCTGAGAAGGTGCCGAACGTTTACTCCCTTTGCCAAACACTTAGAGAGAAGCTTCCTGTGGGGTTCTAAAGCCTCTCTTCTCTGGGCCTTTGCACATCTGTCTCTTGCTTGGATTGTGATGACCGAGCAAATATTTATCAGGGGTCTCAGAGCTCTGCCTACAAATTGTCCTCTGCGTGTGAAAACCCTTCCATCCTATAAGATTCAACTTGAACGTTGTCTCCTACTCCCCCAGAGTCATTTGTCATTCCTCCCTCTGAAGTCACCTCTGTGGTAGCATTATAGGAGGGTATTTCAAAAAGCTCCTGGAAAAACAGAATTAAAAGATAATATGAATCTTCCATGAACATAAAAAGTTGTTTTAAAAATTTTATATATATTTTTAAAATTCAATTTTATTTATATTTATTTTTATGGGGTACAGTGTGTTGTTTCAATACATGCGTATACTGCACAGTGATTCACTTAGGGTAGATCGTATAGCTTTTTCCCCATTAGTTCACCCTACTCCACCCCTTCCAGCCTCTGGTAACCATTATTCCACTCTCTATTTTTTTTCTTTTCTTTCTTTCTTTTTTTAAACACACAAAGATTAACATCCTTAGTGCAAAAAGAACTCTTAAAAATGAAATAGAAAAATCTAAGCAGAAATTTGATGAAGGACATGAGCAGATAAGTCACACACTCCAAAGAAACACACGTGGTTAATAAGTACATTCTAACATCTGGTTGCAGGCAGGGGTGGGGCTGAGGCCCACGCCCCCATCTCTTAGGACCCCTGGGTGTGGGGCTGGCTCCATTGCTAGCCTGGATGTGCTTTCTGTGAGCTTTTGGAAGACCCCTTGCATATTATGTGCTCTGTTGTGTGTGTCCTTGGGAAAATAACTAGCCTTTACTGAGCCTCACCTGCACAGTGGAGCCATTCACAGGATTGCTTGAAGGTAAAGAGAGAGAGCTCACACCGAGTGCCCAGTGTGTAGGCTCCTGGTAAAAGTTGGCATGCCTCCTTGCTCCCTCCACCCCGCAGGGGGAGGAGAACTGACTGGCGGACCATGGCAAATGAAATCCCTCTCTCCTGCCACAGGCTTGCCTTAATGCTCTTCTCTCTCAGGCTGGAGGAGGACTAGTGACTAGGCATGGATTGTTCCATGTGTCAGAGATTCTTGAAATGCCAACTGATTGCAATAGTTACTACCTTTTGACAGCATACACACTGCTGACATGCTATCAAGGAAGACCCAAATGAAGATCTAGCTGATCTCCTTACTGGTGTACTACTCTTCTGTTCTGAGCCTCAGTTTCCCCAACTGTGCAATGAGCAGTTCTTGTACAATAAGGGTTCCTTTCCACTCTGATACTTTATAAGCCTTTATGTTTGGTCTTGAAATAATTATAGAATCAGGAGATAAATTAGACCAAGGTATTTCCTTTGCTCTTTTGTCCTCTTTAATGTTTTTACAGATATATTTTGGGTCATATCCTCTCTCTCTCTCTCTCAGTCTCTCTCTCTCTCCCTCCCTCTCTCCCTCCAGTGTGATGTATGAAAAAACAGTGGGTTTTTTGGCTATTAATTATTTTATTTTAATTTTTTAATATACAATGTAGTTGATTTTCGTGTCCCTTTACCAAATCTGCCTTTCCCCCCTCCTTCTTCCCCTCCCCCCATCAACATCATGTCTGTTCACTTATCTTAACAAGTTCAAGGAATTATTGTGATTGTGAAAAAACAGTGTTTAAAAGAAACCTATATAATAATATTTTGATTTAAAAAGAATCCTATTCAGGTATGTGCTCAGGTGATTTCTGCTTGAGCATGATTGGGGTAAAAAAAATTTGAAATGGGGAGATTCCCTTAAACTGAGGGAGCTGTATATAAGTTGCAAGGAGGAAAGAAGTAACCGTACAAAGAAATTCAGGGCATCATTTAGGGTCTGGCTGCCTAGGACACAGAGATGGTGGCTCTTTGGTAGGAGGGCTTGAGCGATGTTAGAAATGAAGCAATAATTTGAACAACCACAATGATTAATACTAACACTTGTCTTCAAAGAGCCATGAGATCTTTAGTATCTACAAAATATATGAGGCTTCAGTTGAAGTTTTTATCAGAGAGATGTATCTGGGGCTTTATTTCACCTGCACTCAGCTGAAGGCAACCTTGAGGGCTGGATGAAAGGGGGTTGAGGTAGGCGGGGGAATGGAGAAGAAATATCCCTGCGTAGGTGCCTTGCAAAACTTGACGTCTGGCGGTGGCTTGTGGAGAAATGCAATAGGGAAGGCAGCTGGCTTGAATGGTATCAGTCCTGGGTGTGAGTCTCACCCCTACCACTCACCTGACGGCTGATCTCTCTGGGGTTCAGTTTCCTTCTTTGAATACTGGTAATGAAGGCATGCTCTACCAGGCAGAGTTATTATGAGGAAGAGAGAGAGGATGTGTTCAGTGCTTACATGGAGCCGGCACTCAACAAGAGCTGGTGATTTACCTTGGCAATGTCATCTTCTCTGGTTTTCACATGCCCATTTTGGTTTGGGTTCTGTCCTTTCCCTGACTCCTCTGCCTCTCTCCACACTTTTTTTTTTTTTTTTTTTTGAAGAGCTAGTTGCTTTCCAAAGGAGCTATTGATGGTCTGTGTCTCAGTGATATTGTAGGTTCCAGCCTGAACATCTCCAGGGAACATTTCGGAAACACAAAGAGAGGTTGGAGGTGCGAGGAGAGTAGCATTGGAGGGAGGCTCAAAGGAGGAGCAAGATCATCTGATTAATGTAGGAATTCACTGATCTTGGCTTTGAGATGGGGTTATGGTCAACGCTGCTTGTTTTGGTCAACCTCCCTGGGAGGCAAGAGGTGAATCTGTTCAAGGCAGTGCCCTCGCCAAGAGGTTCGTTATTACTTAGAAATTCGTTCCCACATCTGAGACACAGTGATGACTCACCTGACCATTCCCTTTTTTCTAGTTTCCTCTGGGGCAATTCTATCAGGAGCCAGCGTCCAGATGTTTCCTACTACTGGCAAGATGAAAGGGTTGCTGGAGAAAAAGTTTCTCTGCTTCCCAAGCATCAGCAAATTCAAGTGCGTGTCCAAAGGTAATTGTATTAGGCAACATGCTAGTCCTACTCTAATGGTCTTATGAGCCCCAATGATAAAGTGTGTATGTTCCAATGATTATAGGAATTTTATTTTCATCTGGTTTTTATATTGCTATAAATATTTTGCATTTACCAAATAAAGTGGTTGCTATGTAGAGATCATAACTTCTGGGACCTAAATTTGCTTCAGATGATAGGCAAATTATAGAGTACAATATGTGATCAAACAGCAGTATAGGGAAGTTAAATAGAGTGAGCCCTGAGGACGGAGGCTGCTTTAAAACTATGGGGGATGGAATAAATGGGAGTTTTAGCAAAGCTATCACTGATTCCAGCAGATAAATTATGCTCTGCCTTTTTGTATCTCTTTGGGACTGTACTACATAAATTATGACCAAATATAATTTAGGCTATCAGCCTATATTTCTGAACATCCATCTTGTACATTTTAAGTACAAAATTACCATTTTGCAGAAGTATAAAATTGAGACAAATTTTTTTCCATCTGTGCATTTAACTTCTGCATACTTTATAGCAGCTAAAGGGTTCGAGAGGACCTCATTACCATCCAGAGGGGACGTTAGCCCTGCGACTATATAACTGTATTAAGATCTACATAAACGGGAATAAAGTTCGAGGGACAGTGGAATGTGGAATTACATATTCTTTCTTAAATGGAGATGTAACTTTTATATAAAATGCTCGTCGCTGCTTTTCTGAATAAGTCTATTTATGAATTCAAACTTGCTCATGGAGGAGGCTGTGTTTATGGAAACTCCTTTCAAAACATGCAGAAAAGGACAGGCTCTCAGTGGCAAACAGGACAAGTGTGGGGACCTCCAGAGACCTTGGGGTTATTGGAGCAAAGGTCTGGACTTGAACTCTGGTGTAGTCCAAGGAGGTGGTGTGGACCCTTGATGCCTCATTCTACTGGCTCCTAAGCCCTGCCTTCCTCAGATTTCTGAGTGATATGCAGTAGGGGAGTCAGACAGCCCCTGTGGCCACCCATAGGGATGAGGCTTGGGGATCCTCGCTATGACTTCAAGTCACTTGCTTCTTAGGAGGCCAGAGTAGAGTAGGGACTGTGCTGGACTAAGAAGCAATGAGAACAGTTGGGGAGGACCAAGGTAATTTCCTTGTGTCCTCCTGACAATGCAAGTCTTCTGAGGGTGCTTGGTGACACCCTGACCAGGGAGCAGGGCAGCCCAAGTTTCTTCCAGGAAGACCTGGGTTTCATCAAGACTCAGGGTGACATTGCTCTGACCACTATCATTGCATCTGAGGACAATTTTTCAGGGTTTGGGCTGCTGGGGTATCTGAGCTGGAATGGAGCCTCTTATGGCTTACAGCCTAGAGAAAGGGCAGATGGCAGATGACAGGGTGATGTTAGGACTTTAGACCTTCAGGCCGAGAGGACAGCACTGTTTAAACTTCAGCTCGTATCCCTTCGCTCCCTCATACATGACAAATAGGTTTGTTTTTCTGAAGAGCTTAGTGAATTTTCTCACTTACCCTTTCTTTGCTGCCATAATGACTCCTTTTCCCTCTTTTCTCTTACTCTAGTTCTCCATTTTTCTTCTTCCCATGTCTTTTCTTTCTTTCTGGGTATGTGTCTCTTCTGTTCCGTTATGTCTGTCTCGCTGTCCCTTTTTCAGCCTCTCATCTTTTTTCTCTTCCCCCAGGTGGCCAAATTGCAGAATGAATGTATATTTCAGCCAAATAAGGTGGCTCATTGGCCTACTGGCTACGAGCGAGCTGTGCCTGAGGTGCAGAGGGAGGTTCCCCAAACTCAGTTCCTCTAGGAGCTGCAGTACAGGTGGAGAGAAGGAGGACCAGGTGCACAGAGAATGGACAGTCAAGGGCTCCTGTCTAGCCAGAAGTTTGTGTAATTGCTGTGGAACATTCAGAGATAGGGTGATGACACTAGATACTAGTAGGATTTGTGGCACATGTCAAATAGCATGTTAGAACCCTGTTTCCTCACCAGTCTGGGGACAATCAGATGATAGCAAAGGGAAAGAAGGCTTAGTGAAGGGACAGGAACCTGTCCCTGCTCTGAGGGGGTGGTTTGGAAGGACAAAAGTCCCAGCTCTGTTTGGTAGTGAGCACACTGCTCCAAGAAGGCATGAATAGAAAATTCTTTTAGGGGTAAGTTATGGTCATCTCTACAATGGAGGATCTCTCATTTTCTATAGGGACATACTCACAGGCCTCCCTGGGGGAAATATATTCAGGACTGGCTCTTCTGAATGGGCTCAGAGCCCACTGTAGAATGAACATTGTCTCAGGCTCCCTGAATTCAGTGGAAATGCATCCAGCACAGGAACCTCAGCTATTTACCTCATGAGGAAGTGGCTGGGGAAGGAAGTGACCAGAAGTGGAACCCATTGAAACCTGGAAAGCAGACTCTATAAAGCTCTGATGTCCCAGCCTTGGGCAGAGGATGTCAACTCAATCCTTCATTAGCTATTTAATAAATGTTTATTGAGGACCTACTGTGAGCCAGGCAGGTTTTACTTCAGTGACTGAGACCCGTAGCTTACAGACCACTGTACAATACATAAGTAAGAAACCGGATAACATGGAGAAATTTCGGTTGATGATGACTGCTGTTCATACTTTCTTAAGAAAGTAAAACAGAGCAATCATTTAGCAGTCATTTAAAAAGTGACTCTAGTTGGTGGTGGCTATACCAGAGTTGGTGGCAGGAAGTCCTCTCTGAGGAGGTGACTCACGAGTTGAAGTCTGCAAGATGAGGAGGAGCTGGCCATGATGGGTGACCAGCAGAGGGAACCACATCAGGACGGCTGAGGTAGGGACGGTGAAGTCACCATCCCCACTGGCTACACCCTCTGTCCCTTGGCTTACACAGCTCTGAGGAAAACCACCTGGGAGCCTTGACTCAACCCCATGAGGAGGCAGGGGATTGTGATGAAAGTTCTGTAGATGAGGATCCTGAAATGCAGAAAAGCTGAGTCACTTTCCAAAAGTCATACAGCTAGTGAGTGACAGAGGGGGCATCTGAATGCAGGCTTCCTGGTTAGATTTCCTCCTATGCTCCTCTGTGTTTTCAGGTCCGGATGCAGCATCCAGGAGACGTGGCTGTGAGAAGCAATGGCTGTGCGTCATCTCCATGTTCATGACATTGCAAACCAGATGGTAATTTTGAGAGCTGAGCAAAATCAAGCCTATTTAAAGAGGGTGCTCCTTCCCAGTGGCTGCCTGTCTCCACTCTCCCAGGTGGGGTCATTGCACAACTATAGGGTTGCCTCATTCCCAGTGGAGTATATGGGAATGGGAGCCCCTGCCCTGTGCCCCAGGGGTGGAATCATCCTATAGCTAACTTGTGCTTGTAGGTGCCCTGGAGACATTAATCCAAGAAGAGCCGGAGGCTGGCTCTCCCTATCAACACTCAGCTCCTCTCTAAGTCAAGAGTTTAGGTTCAGAATGGGTGCAAGTGGAGATCAGTTCAGAGCAAGGACAGATGGACATGATCATACAGCATCACAGCAGAGGAGGGTGGCTGACTCTGTTCCTCCCTCAAAAGCCCAAGGTCACAGTCTTGGCAGAGCCTGGGTTATCAGAGCTGAGACCAACTCTCACCACCCCAAGGTGTTAGAGGAATTGCCCATTAATTTGCCATAAGAAATATAGCAGCCCTGATCTGGAAACGCACACATTAGCATTATCAGCATACTTTATTTCCATAGTCAATCACTCCAGGAAGCCAGACTGTAATCTGAAACCGCATTATCAAATCACCATGAAAAAGTCATAGACCCTGGGTCTTTATCATGAGCACATTCTTTTGCTGAAGGCAACTGGAGGTGTCCAGCCAGTTTGTACCTAAGCTTGAAGTCTGTGGGAAGAGTTTGGCCTGACACCTGGGGTGGCAGTTAAAGCTGTGGAGGGAAACAGGGTGCTTGTCAGTAGAAGCCTGGGGAACACCGACATGAAGGGAGAGGTCAAGAACGAGGAAGCCATGGACAGAACTGAGCTCGAGCAGTCAGAGAGGAAGGGAGATAACCAGAGGCCAAGGGGGTGGACAGTTTCAAGATGGTGGAAGTGGCTGCTAGTGGTAAATTCAGCAGAGATGTCTGGCCATATAAGGACTGAGAAGTCTCCATTAGATCTGGCTAAGGGAAGGTCATTGATGGCTCGAGCAAGTGAGGAAAATAAGGTGGTCATGTCAAGGAGGTTTGTTGTTGGTTTAGGGTGGCAGAGCCTTAGCCAGTGGTGATGGAGAGACCAGACTAGAGGAGACAGAGAACCATACAGGCAGGAAAGAGCAGGGTGAGAAGGTCAGTCTTCAACATGACTGTTGGCTAGTTTAGAGGGAAGGAGGTGTCATCGTGAATGTTGCTAGGTTTGTAGGTGGAAGGATGGGGTCACAAGAGCCACCGGAGGAATGGAAGACAGAGCTGAACACAGAGGCAGAGATCCCTTATGGAGGGACCAACGGCTCACCTGAGATGGGTCCACGCGACTGCACACTGGTGTGGTTTTTGCGATGAGTGTGCAGTCACGCGGGTTTAGGGTGGGAGATGGGTTGAGCAGGGTTCAAACTTTGTAGGTTAAGGACAGTGAAAAGATGGAGGAGGAGGTGAGGGAACTGAGTGTCCAACTGAGAGCAAGAGTTCAGATGAACTGGTGTGGATTCCGGGCTGGGTGGGAAAGAGGAGCAGCCAGGAGGGGCTGACACAGGGGCAGGGAGGGGAGATTGTTTTCTGGGAAGTCTCCGGGACGAAAACCAGATGCTTGGAAACTGGGAGGAGAGGCAGCTGTGGTCAGAGAGGTGGGCACGGGGATGTAAGAATTCGGAGACCAGCCTCCCCTACCCTTGTGGTGACAGCACTATCCTCGGGCAATTCTGGTTGCAGATAGCTGAAATGAAGGAACAATCAGGATCAAATCCTGGCTCTCGTGTGAGCTTGAGCAAGATGCTTTACCTCTTTGGGTTTCCCCTGCAAATGGGAGTACTGGTGATGCTTCCATGACAGGGTTGTATCCACCATAATGAAAAGCAAAACATGTCAGGGATTGGATAGAATGATCTACGTGGTGTCTTAGGCCAGGGCAATACTTAATAAGTGATTGCTGCTGTTATCGTCATCATCATGTCATGGAACCAAGGTTCTAGAAGGCTCTGTGGCAAGGACGAGGAGGGTGATCAAGAGGGGAAGAATTAGGAATGAGGAAGTGTGGGGCAGAAAGGGCACAGGCATGGGAGTGGGTTTAGGGGCCAGGGTATGAGAAGGAGGAAGTGCAGGTCCCTCTGACTGTGTGAGTTACAAGATGGGAGCTTGCTTGGCCCAGAATTTCTGCCCTAGGCCCACCTGAGGGTCTGTGGTAGAGCCTGGCCAGGTGTTAGGGAGATGGTGAGTGCTTCTGCTGGGTGGTGTCCTGATCTGGGGTGTCTGGAGCACAGATGAACCCATGCCTGAGTGTGTTGCAAGGCAGGGGTGGGTGATTAGGCAGGGTGGCCTATGGGGAATTCACTGTCTGTGTAAACCCAAGGGTTTCTTTTCTTGCTTTGTGCCACAGTTTCTCCATATGTGGGACAAAGAATTGAAGAAAGTGACACCTTAGTTCCTTCCAGTACTGCCGTCCTTGGATTACAAGTCTCTATTTCCTGATATTTTGCTGAAATGTCACCCCACCTGCTCCTCCTGCAGAGCAGGGAACTTGAGTTGATAAAGTCACATGATTCTAGGGTCATCAGGTGTTTCCCTTAACCAAAGCATAGTGCTTCATGAACAACCATAAGCAAACTATTTGCCCAGATCCAGGCTGCTGAAATACAAAATGGAAACATGTTGGGAGAAAATAAGCCCTGTTCTCAAAGAGAGATGGCCTTGTGGTGATTTATACCCACAGGATGGTGCGGAATGTTGCATAGATTTTCTGGGGCTTCCTTTAGCGGTGTCTGTTAGTGCTCTTATCTGACGAAATCAAGGAGTGAGTAAAAATGGATTTGGGACTGAGAGAGACAGAGGAGCAGTATAGCACGTGGCCTTACTGTTGCAGCTTTCTGTATCAGCATCTGAGACCTTGACCTCTGCTTCAGACAGCAAGCTTGATCTTGCAACTTGGTTATCAAGTAGAGTTTGTTGTCTTGCTCCTCAGTTGGTTTGGGGACAGTGGGAAGCATGTCTTCTACCAAATGATCCATTTGTGGAGTCCTAGGAGGTCTTGGCGGCTGATCTCAAAGTCATTCAGAACAAGTGGAGCCCTTGCGGCCACCATCCCCCACACACTTACACCCGAGCCCGTGCATGCACACCCAGGATGCTAAGGACATAAACTTGAGGAAGAAAGGAGGCCAGTTCTGCGATGGCAGGGCAAGGAGCAGGGAAGTGAAATGCAAATTGATGATACCAATTGCCAAAGCGGAATTCTTTAAGAGCAGCATCGCCTGTCCCTACAGGTCTTGCCTCTGCTGTGGGTGTAGGGAGGGCCAGCACATGCCTTTTGGATGAGGATGAGGAGCACCCGCCTCTTCCTCCAGCCACATGACTCCTTGTTTTTGTTTCCCATCTGTGCTTTGCTGCACGAGTAAGGGCAGCTGATGAGGAGCCGTGGTCCCATAGAGGATGCCATTGGGCCCTTGTCTGCCTGGCGCCCTGTTTGTTCCCTGCACAGACAATGACCTCTTGTAAGCCAGTGCTTTCCAACCTCACCCAAGGTTACTGTGCAGCCCCGATTCCTCCCCTGATTATCTTGAAGCCTGTCAAGCTGTAAGATTCTCCCTCCCCTTTTTGCTCTTTCTTCCTAATAGACATGAAACAGTCCAGTCAATAATATTTTACTTGTCTTCTCACTGCGTGTCTCTTCTTCTGATCAGTTTAGGCGGGTTTGACTGCAGAAAGTCAGAAGGGAGGTTAAGATCTGAAAAGTTCAGCCAAATGTTATCAGCCTCAGAGATGTTGCTAAGGGAAAGGCCCCCCAGCCCTTGGCGACCGGAGCCAATAATAGCTACGATTCACTGATAGCATCAACGCCTGTCAAAGATCCAGGCGTTTGTGGTTCGTCTGTAAACGCAAACACCTGTATCCAGTCAAGCTATGATGGTTATCCTCTCTTTTCCTGTCATTCCGATCAGTTCCTTGAAGGGGCTGCCAGGATGTTCTAAGCTGTGAGTTGATTTATAAAGTGAAGGGTCTCTCTGAAACTTTGGCACGGATGGGGAAATTGACTAAAGTGCTCCTCTCCTTTGGGGGGTGACATGGCGTTTTGACAACAGCGAAATTGACAGTCTTCTTTTAATTACATTTTTGAACCCGTCGCACCAACGGCCCAAGCCGTGGGAAATGGGGGTTTAGGCGTGCTTTCACTGCCTTAACATGCCCCCCTGGAAGGACACTTGGTACTTGTTTGAGATTTTTGTGTGTGATGAATTAGATCAAAGTGACTAATAAATAGTGTCCGGGTAAGCTCTTCAGAACACAGTATATACATAGCTGAGATATTTTCAGGATTGAACAGGCAAGGTCCAAACTGTTAAATAAACTTAAGCAAGTGTAAGGAGAAGATGATGCGTGTGTTGACCCACACGGCTGGGGCAAGATTGTCACAGGCATCAGGCCTTTGTTATAGGCTCATTGGTTTTGGTGCTTGGGTGGTCAGCTATCGTGGCCTGGAGGAATGAGAGAAAATGAGGTCACAATGCGTCCGTCCCAGGCTTCATACTTGACCCCTCAGTGCGGCTGCTTTCATGGGACAAGTGGGTCCTGGTGGAGCTTAGCCCCACCTCTGCCAAGAACGTCCATGTGCACTCATGTCTAATAAGCTTGAGCAGCTCATCGCAGCAGGATGAAGTCTCAGCCACCCTGGTGGTCAGTCCATGCTGTCCCCTTGTCTATGTGGTCACCTGCCTGTGACTATTCTTTAGGTGCCATCTTGTCGATTCTATCTGCTCATCCTTTGTTGTCAGGAGCATGTGGCTTGGGGAGGAGTAGGGAGAATACAAAAGCATGGGGAATTGACTCCCAGAGGGGTGCTCCAGGGTGATGACTGTGAGCACAGTCTCTGGAATTCCACCTGGGACAAGCTGGGCTCTACTGCTTACTTGAATTGTGCTCTTCTCGAGCCTCAGTCTACTTGTTTGTAAAAAGAGGGCAATGACAGTATTGGTGCACTTGCTGTGAGGATTATAGGAGACAATGTACAGGGTTGAACAATGTAGACATTGGACCCACAAAAGTAGCATTTTCACAGGGCACAACATAAGAGGAGAAGCACTTGGCAAACTCCTGGCACACAGTAAGCACTCAGCAGTAGTGGTTTCTCCTCCGCCGAATTATTATTATTATTCTCCACCTTCCAGCCCAATCCTTTCAGATGTGAAAAGTCTAATTTGGACCTGGAAGAAGTAAAAAGCTCATGTGTTCACCTAATATTAAGTTAAAGCATAAAGGAAAAACAACAACAACAAAAAATGAACCCAATATCGATTTAATCAAGAACATCCAGTTTGATTCACATGTAATGCTCTGTGCAGGCATCTCTGGCTCCCTTTGAAAGCCTAGGAGGACAGGTGGGGGACACAGGCCCAGCCTAGGGCTAATTCCACATGTGAAGCCTGCTGGATCTGTGTGTAGATGCTCATTCTATTCCAAGTATTTAAAAGATTACAAGCCTAATGATTCTTAGTGCTGTCAAGGTGACAAAAACCTATCCTTGGCGTTTTTTTTTTTTTTTTTTTTTTTTTTTTTTTACCTATAAAGAGTATGTTGAAATTTATTGGTTTTATACTCTTAATTGCTCTTATATATTTTAATTAAAAATAAAAGGAATACAATGAGATGTGCTCTGGCCACCTATGCTGGGGAGAGGGGTGGCATTCCATGTTGGATATTCAGGTGAAACATTACTTCTGATGGAGGCTGGGGGTATTACTGGAGAAAATTGTATAAATTGCTGGATTGGAACAATTTGCAAGACCTCTGCAGAGAAGGGTCTGCTTATTCTGTCCCTTGTTTTTTTATTCCCCTTGCTCAACCCCTTATCATTTCATTTCATTGGAATTGCACAATAGCATCCGAAAGCCTTCAGTTTTCTTCCTCCAGTATGAGGTGGAAATCTTTCTCAGCTGTGGTGGACTTGACCTTACCTCTGCTCAGAAACCCAGTAGGACCTATTTCCTGCAGCCTGGTGAATGTGCTATATATCTGCCACTGCAAAACAGTACAACTGTGTTTAATTTATCATGTTTTGGTAAGCTTAAACTAAGATTTAAATATTTACTTAAAGGAGGTGACTGACTCTACCGTTTGCTGGAACTTTACTGGCTTTAAGCACTGAAAGTTCCATGTCCTGAGAAACCCCTCAGTCTCAGGCAGACCAGGATCGTTAATCATCCTAGGTTAAAGAGAAAAGCATCTCACGCCTTTAAATTTTTAAGGGGGAAGGGAAACAGGAAATAAGAGAATGATTAAAACAAAAACAACAGCAACAGCAACAACAGCAAAATCACGGCCAGGTGCAGAGTTCCATAGAATCAGGACACTCTTTATGGGACATGCCAACATTCGAAGAGCAAGTGGATTGCTTTGGAGTGAACTAGACTGAAATTTCATTCTGATTATGAAATAAGTGACAAGGGAAATGGTGTTCTGTCCCCTTCTCACCTACTCCTTCAACACACACATGAGCTCCGTGCCTAAATCCCACAGAGCAATTCAGCGTACTGGGTTGTTTTGGGGAGGTGGGGTGACTGTCCTCAGAAATCCGTGCAGAGCGGGACACTGAATTTTATGAATTTATGACTGAAATTTTATGTCATTTTTTGGAAATATTTAATTCCATTAGATAAACATGATTTGAGAGGAAATAACTAGGATTTTTAAATTGATTAATTATTTATTTAGTTTCAGCTGTGGGCTTGCCCCACAAAGGTGGATGTAGTTGAATTGCAGCTCTGAGAGGCAGTTCTTCAGGGACAGATGAAGGGGTCTTTGACAAAGACTGGTACCCTCATTTGGATATCCAAAATGAGCCAGTTCTGTACTAGGGGCTGTATCTGAATGGCAGATCATCAGCTGGGGGTACCCTAGCCTTGGGTTAGATAATTGGGGTGACTGAATATAGAGAGAAAAAGCCCAATTCATGCCCAGACGTTTCTTTTTCAAATCTTTCAATTACTGTTGTTTTCTAAAGTTAACATGTAGATATAACTAATTAATGCATCATTAATATTTATTCTGTTGTTGATAAAGAATTCTCTCTCTCTCTCTCTCTTTTTTTCTGTTAAAGCTGAATCTCCAGGGAATTCTGAGCCCAGCCGGTGAAGATTTGCAGTGCAGGTGAAGGACCACGCAGGGGTGGCCACCTTGAGTCACAGGTCCATGGCTGCTACAGTTGTCTGCTCGCAGGGGCTCACCCCGAGCATGTAATCTTTCATGTCAAAGTAGAATTCACAGTTGCTGCACAGTGGCCCCTCATTCTGACAGTAAAAGTCCAGCCACCTTGGAGGTTGCTTCCATTGCTGTAGAAAGTACGTGTCTCCCCTCCCCAGAACTGGTCTCCTTAAGAATTGACCTTTGAGACTGTGTGCTCAGTAATGTCTCTCGTTTTGCTTGGTTAAACATGGAAAAATGTTCCTCTAGATAGAACCAGCTCCCCATTTATTTCAGAGCATCTTGTCTCTGACGTAATGCCTCCTGGTTTATGGCCTCTCTGCACTGCCTTTGGAGTTGAGTAATGCCTGCTGGTGCACGAGGAACCGCCTACGTAACCACAAGGAAGGGGCAGCATCCCGGAGAGCCTCCCAGGCATCTGCTGGGAAATAGCTTCCTTTGTGCCAGACAAACGAATGCTTTTCATATTTCTCACAAAAGGAAAAGGGTTGCATGACGAAGGTTAACATAACAATCTTCTCTTATTACGATGATTTATGTGGGCGTAACTTCGGCAGCAGAATGTCATCTAGGAGGTCTTTAATTGGCAGACTTCAGGGACCACAGAGGGAGATGACAGAGCGAACTCCGGAGAAATGAGAGTGTCGTCTGCCATTCCCAGCTCATCCCCTCAGAGGAGGTCTAAATAAATCTCAGGGGGAAGGCAGTCAACTTTTAAACTTTTTATTAACCTGATCTCTGCTAATGAAATACTAAGAGGAGAGACGATCCTCAGCTTCAGAGGGTCTGGGTCACGCGATGTGGCAGATGACTGCGAAGGGTTCTTGAGACGAAGAAACACCAGTCCTCTGGCAATTTCCATTCAAAGATGACAATACTGAGTTTTGCAGTCTTTGTGACTCCAATGAGTCACTTGGTCTTGTCTTGCCACATAGAATATGATCATGTATTTTTAGGGATGTCAAAAAATATATTTTCTTTTGTGAACATATTCTGAGCCCTTGGATAAAGGTGTTGTTTTTTAAATGGAATCGTGTCTGCTTTGGCACCGTGGTGGGTTTTGGATAAGAGTCTCTACCCACGCAGAACGTTGCTCACTTTCTGGGAGGTAGGGCATGCAAAGAAATGGAGAGGAATTTCTTTGACAGCACGGTCCTAATATCTGTGTCACTTTTAGGAATGCTGTGGTCTTTCTAAAATCATGATTGATGACTTTGGAAACATCTGTGTTTACACTGCCTCAGAGACTGCATGAGCCTTTCTAGGCATTCAACTCCAGCACCTGTGATACAGCAGTTCCCAAACTGTAGGCCAAGTTCTTTCATGGGCCACTGGGCTTTTGAAAGAGGACTGAAAATTTATATGCTTACACTATTTTCCAAATAATACTATACTAAGAATACAATGTCTTTAAGTTCTTGCAGAAGCAGACCCTTTTACAAGGACTGGAGTGCCCATCGTTTCTTTGAGTGGAGATCCCAGGGAAGGGAAGTGTGATGGTTAATTTTATGTGTCAACTTCGTTGGGCCACAGTGACCAGATATTTCGTCAACATTGTTCTGAATGTTTCTTTGAGAGTGTTTTTGGATGAGACTAACATTTAAAATGGTGGATTTGGAGTAAAACGGATTGCCCTCCATAAAGTTATCCAAACATCTGAAGGCCTGAGAAGTACAGAAGACTGACTTCCCCCAAGCAAGAGGGAATTCTGCCAGCAGGCAACCTTCAGACTTGACCTGCAACATTAGCTCTTCCTTGGGCCTCCAGCCTGCTGGTCTACCCTTCAGGGTTTGGACTTGCCAACCTTCATAATCTTGCAAACCAATTTCTTAAAATAAATCTCTGTGTCTCCATATGAGTTTACACATGTGGTTCTGGTTCTGTTTCTCTGTAGAACTCTGGCTAACACAGGCAGTCTTTAGATCCTTGCCCCTTCGGCCTGGAAAGGGAAGGGAAGAAGCTGATAAAGGGTGCATTTAATGAGCAAGTTCCTGCTCCGGGCAGCTGGGAACTTTGGGAGAGTGTAGAACAAGCCTGAGTTGTTCCACCTGAGAGAAGAGATGGCAGGGTATTAATCCACCAACTCCTACCTGCCATTGCTGGAGGGCTGTCCTGGGGCATTAGTGCTCTGGTGCATGCTTGTAGCAGAACACCTTAGATGCATATGCTAGAACTGTGAGAACCAACCAAGCAGGGCACAGAAGGCGACATACAAATACTGCTATGTTAGGGTCTGTAAAATTTTAGGCTTAAAAAGAAATTTTGTCCTTTGAAATGGTAGGACTAAACATTTGGAGATAGGGGGCTCCTCAATGCATGGTTGCAAGAGTATATTACAGGCTTATTTTATGATATAGAATACTCCACGTGTAACTTTGTCATGGCTTAGTTTCACCTTGATGGGGCGTGGTACAGCACAAGTAACATGGTCAATACATCTCTAATGTGAGCAAGTGGATCAAGAGTAGAACTAAACCCAGTGTTGGTTATACTGTATCTAGAGGCACTGGAAGTACATGTCTGGAAGGATACAATTTACTTATTAGTTGAGGTAGGTGCTTTTTTTCTTCTTTGCAGACAAACTATTTTCATCTTAATTTCAACTTACCTGCAACTTAGCTAATTTATCATATAAATCTTTCCGGCTGATTCTGCTTTGTAACATGTGCTTTTATCAGAGGCTCTTCCGTCCTCCCCTCCTCACAGCCTAGACCACGGGGCCAGTTCTGATGCTTCCCTGCTATCCCCTCAGCCATGGGACTGTAACGCCCCAGTTTTTCCACTGAAGGGCCTCTTCATCCTTACAGTCCTGACTTTTGTTATTATCTGAAAGGAGGATGAGCTTGCTATCTCACATTTTACATTAAAAACAAATTACTTTGCTTATAGCCCAAAGCTCTGATGCTTCAGGGGTACTGGGTGGAAGGTTACTCTGCTTCCATGTCTGCATCTCTGGTGTAATGCCTGTGCATATCTACCTGTAAACACTTGGAATAGCTCATACAGAATAGGTGGTAAAATGTGCCCAAAGCAATAATTTTATGTTTAATAACCAATGTGTGCCACTGCCTGCCTCTGCAAGCTCCAAAGGGTACCATCTTTTTACAATCTTGTGGGCTAGGCAAACAAGCCCTTTAAAACTCAAAGTGGTTTGGGTGTTCTAATGGCCTTTGCTTTCCTTTTGTAAAAACCCATGTGTCTGTGGTGCTCATGTGCCACTACTCACAAGGTGACAGCGGTGATCAGAAACATAATTTTCAATATTTATGCTTGAAAATGTAATTTAGAAATGAAAGAAAGGGCACTTGTTCCTCCTTAGCTTGAAGTGAAATCATTGTTTTGAGACGTGTTCTTTATACAGTTAATCTGGCCAGTATAATTTACCACGGCATGGCTGAATTGTAAGTCTGGTGCTCTATTCATCAAATAAGAATTATTTGTGCAAAATGCATATGAATTAGTGGGTGTTATGTAGTGCTGTGGTGATGTGATTTCAGAAATCTGGAAAAGACAGGAATTCAATGAGCTAAATCCGAAGCAGGTGTCACCTCCAGGAAACAGGGTCACAGGTCATGTGTTTAGGTCCTTACCCACTTGGTCTGTGGGGCACTGCTGCCACTAGCCCATTGGGATGTGACCAAGGAATGTCAAAAAACTTAGAGGAGAAAACCTATGGCTTGTTGAGGTATGGAGTTTGACCTCTACTGTGACTGTATGTATTTAACTTTTCATTTTCAGATAATTTAAGACTCACAAAAAGTTGCCAAAATAGCACCAACAGTTCCTATGTGTTCTTCTCCCAGCTGCCCTGCAATGATAATATCTTATGTGCACATAGCACATTATCAAACTGGGAAATTGACATGTTATTAACTAAACTATAGATCTCATTTGAATAAAATGTGTATGTGTTAAAAATGGAATTGGTTTCCAGCATTTCATATCAGGGTGATGTCACGCAGAAGTAAGATTTGCTCAGCCTGAGCCTGTGTGCTGCAGCGACACAGCCAGCGTGAGTTGAGTAGCAGCAGCCTGTCATGGAGGAGCACACACTGCCTAATTTGCTCTGGTCCTCACCTCTCCCTATCGATATACACCCTATTTGCCTTGGTCATTACTTTGTTTGCTGTGCCCCTGAAGGTATTAGAGTTTGTGACCCCTGTAATAATGACTGCAAGTCCCCCTCTGGTAGCTGGGGGCTGAGAAGCAATACTATTGCAGAAGGGCTTCTGCTTTCAGGAGTGGACAACTCTGGGGCTGGTTGCTCAGCAGAGGAATTCTCTTTGGGTAGCTGTGGGTTTTCTCTGTACGGTACACAGATGTGGTGGATAGTGGGACAACTCACTGCTCATGGTGTGTTCAAGAGACGTGGCAGGTGCTCATGGCCACATTGCAGATGCACAGAATTTCTGCTAA
The DNA here is from genome assembly GCF_027409185.1 of Cynocephalus volans. NCBI lineage: Eukaryota > Metazoa > Chordata > Mammalia > Dermoptera > Cynocephalidae > Cynocephalus > Cynocephalus volans. Next base: position 87,576,914 of record NC_084469.1, on the reverse strand, counting down.
AAACGTCTGGTGTTGCTGGAGCAAAGCTCACATTTTAGTCTTAGCAGAATCCCTTCCGGCTTGCGCTAGCCCTCTGGCTGAACTGCGTGGCATTTTGTGGTCCTTGGTTACCCCTTTCAAAGCAGTGGAATAGATTTGGAGGCAGATACACCCTCTCATGTTTCTCCTGTGGTATTTAATCCATAAGCCAGATAGGCATTGGATTCTGGTTCTAAGAACAGTTTCCTGTCTTTCCAAGGACAGGGAAGGTGGGGGATTTGGTGGAGGTGCCAGGTGAACTGAAGCCTATGAGACACTGTCCCTGGAGAGGTGATAGTACAGCAGAGGACTTTGTAAACATAGAGCTCCTGGCAGCGATGATCGTCTCCTCTCAAAATTCAGTTCAAAAGATACCTATTGGTGACCAGTATGTACCAGACACAGTGTTAGGTGCTGCTGGGGCGTCAGAGATTGATAAGGCATAGCCCGCATCTCTGAGAGGTCTCAGTGCTCTAGGAAAGAGCTATCTATACCACCAACTAGACTAGAAACAGGGTGCTATTTGACCAGAGCGGATTGGGAAAGGAAGAGCTGCAGGCAGCTGGGACATCGGGGCTGGGGCTCTGTTTATCCAGCCACCATATTCAGATGCATGCAGTTTATGTGCAAGAAAGTGCAAAGACAAAAGCAGCCAGGCCAGTTAGCTCACTTGGTTAGAGCACAGCTTTATAACCCCAAGGTCACAGGTTCAGATTCCTGTACTGGCCAGCCACATGCACACAAAAGAGAAATGCAGCCAGTTATTTTAGAAGGCAGTTGGGGGAAAGCAGGTGGGTGAGTGACGATGGAGGTGCAGAAGGAAACAAAAAGAACATCTGGAAAGAAAGACAAACAGAATCTCCTTAAGAGTGTCCCCTTTATCTGCGTGGCTGTTTTTCCTCCCTGGCCTCACAGTCTTAGAGGATTAGTTCTGGATTCTCTTAGTAATTAATAGCATTTAAGTTCCAGCGTAGTCAGTTTTGATTAAGCCAATGTTAAATTAATCCAATCTGCAAACACTTACTCTCTAAGCACTACGGGGGGGAAAGAGGTGGCTGGATGGACAGAAGGATGCGTCCTCATTGGATTGTGAGCCACCTCCGGGTAGTTACAGCCAGATCAATACTGCTCCTAGAGCTATAATAAAATGGCTTCGACATGCTCATCTGTGGCTGAGAACACAGTATACACATTGATTTCCTGGCCTGATATAACCCATTTACCTATTCAGCTACTCCGTTCAGGAAGGTGGAGGGGTCCCAGGGCCCAAGGGAGCAATGATGCCTGTAAGTAGGTTAGCAAATGCTTGGGAAATGTCTTAATCGGCTGCACCGTTCTTTGTAAAGAAAAGGCCTCCCTTGAGTCTTATTCGCTTCATCTGGGGAAACACGGGAAGTTGGGGGTGTCACCTTTTCTGCTCATCAGGATTTGCCCTTCTCTTCATTGAAAACTTCGATATTGTGTAACTTCCTTAGCATCTTGGAACGTAAGGGGCTTACTTAAGTACGAACTCATAGTAAGCCTTTGACTCTGACTTGGGTGGATTTGGGGGATCTCCTAGAGAATGCACCAGAATTGCTCAGAAAGGAACAATGTTTTCCTACATTCATCAATTTTTGCTTTCCAATATAATAGAAAAAGAAATAGAGGCTGTTTGATATAAAATAATGAGACAGCATGGTGTATCATATTTAGTGCTCAATGCAGTTTTGTGAAGAGATTGATCAGTGAGGGTCGTGCCCCCCAGTAATAGTCATCTTATCAATATATTTATTAAGATGAGGCTATTATTGTCACGAGTACTTTTAGACTCTTCCTCTGTATTCTACCTTTAGGAATATGCCTGCTTTTAAGTGAACGACTTTTGGCTGGTATGATTTCATTCTCTGTCAGTGTTAAGTGTGTTTCGGAATGGCCAGAAAGGATTCTGAGCCTCATATGGTGGTTCACTTAGGTTTGGTCACTTTTGTTGAGAAACCGCTCCCCAGAGAAGTACAGTGGGTGGTTTGTGAGCCAAGGGCTTTCCCTTTGCCTGTTGCAGAATCTGGAAAGTGCTCTAGGACTTTCACACGGCAAACTCACTGATGTTTGAGTCCTGAGGGTGGAAGAAGAGACTCAATCACTGAGCCAAAGAACCAGTCACTGGGATCTCCATTTAGGATTTTGTGGGAGGTCTTCTGAGTCTCCGGAGTGATTTGAAGGATTCTGCTTTGGAGGTAGAGCTTAGTTTTAGAGGCACATTGGAAAATCCACAGCTTTTTAAAGAAAATTATCACTGGCTACTCTTCTTTCAAAATCGTACTCCCCTCGAGAGATCAAAACAATGTCAAGTTTTCTCCATTTCCACTCCTCACTTGACATCCTTAGCGGTCTTTGAAGATATTTTCCTTGCACTCGAGCTTCCTTTTTGAGTCTGTTTCTTTAAGCAGAACCCTGCACTTTCCCACCCTTTCTTCAGATTTGGGAGGTGGTTTCAGTGTTATCCTGGACACCTTCCTTCTTCTCTCTGACCTGCTTCTGTTTCGAACTCATACTAAAGCTCTTGACAAAATTTCACCCTCAGCAGCTTCTTGAATGTGCTGAACATTTCATTTGCAGCTTTGTTTAGCTCGTCATTTCCAAACTGAGTGCACAGCATCCTGGTCGGCCATGAGATATTCACACACTCTTTAACCTGTTAGAGTCGCAGAGAAGTAGAGACCAGATTATCCTTACTAACCCTCCCGACATTCTTCCCTTAACTGATTAGGTGAGTTTTTATTCCTTCTCTGGAGGACCTTTTAACATCCTGATTGTTCCATGGAAAACAGTTTGAGTAATGGAAGCTTAAGTTCACATAGAATTTATTCTGTGCCCTAATGACAAAGGTTAATATCTGTCCCTCATTTATTTCTAAAGAGACAACGTACTAATTTGCATGGACTGCCTCTTTTAATCCTTACAATAATCCTAGGAGGCAGGGGCCATTATTGAGTCCCCATGTCACAAAGAGAAAAGTGGGACTTGGAGAGGCTGATTAACTAGCCCAAGGTGCTACAGCGAGGATGTGATAGAGCCTAGGAAGTCTGCAGCAGAGCCCAAGCACGTAACCACCACACTCTTCTGCCTCCAAGTGGCCAGTCCTAGCTCATTTTGACATCAACAACCTGCAACTCTAGGTTCTGTTTAACTGGCTCGGGTCACGAGGTTGAATGGTTGACTTAGGAAATATATGGCAATATGTCCCCGACAGGATCAATGCTCCTTTGCTCTAGAGGATGTGTCAAATGTAAAGTGTCTTTCAACCTTGTGTGTATTTGTTCATATTTCCAGGAATAGCTAGGGGCAAGCGGTGACAGCACATGTGCTGCTGTACGGACTTCTTGTCGTCATGGGCACCACACATGGCTGTTAGCTTTGTCCTTGTGGATAGAAGTAGTGAGAGAAGGCAGTTTGGTGGGATCAACCCTACACTAGTTTCTTTATTCTAATTTCTTAAGTGACTGTACTACCTGTTAGATGTTAATGCTGGCTTTTGATGTGGCATCCTTTTTATTAGGCTGCATAGAATACAGCTTTTAATATCAACGTGTGTCTTACACATGTGTTCAGAGAACACATTACATTAGAAGGTGTTGGAAAGAAAAAGGAAGCTTGCGATCTTAAATGTGTCCAAGTGCCTTTATGAGATGCAATCAAGCATGTCTTAATTCCCTCTATCCATCATTAGTTGAGTGGTGAAAATATACACAAAAGAAAATGGAAGCCAGGCAGAAGGTAGTGAAGAGGTTTTACAAATTAGATTATTTGAGTATATGATTCCTCAGATAGAAGGATATTGTCCAAAGGGCCCTTTAATTATTATTCACTTCCTTTGGCACACAAGAGAATATTGTCAGGGCCGCAAAAGCACTTCGCTGCAGTTGAATTAAAAGGATGGCTGTCAGACCTAGAGCTGTGTCTACACTGGCTGCAGGCAAGACCTCTCTATGGGTCACATTGAGACACATGCTTTTGAAGGGAAGGGATGTTTGCTGATGCAGTGATCGCGGTCAGATGCCTCACTAATGGTGGGGTGACTGTCCTGAGCCTTCTCCCCTGGCAGGTGGCCCAGCTGTCCCCATCCTCTTTTTCTTTAATGACTCATGTTCTGACCAAATGAGTTACATAACCATGTTGGTCTAACATTTAATCTGGAAAAACCCATTCACCCCAAACTATTTTCCAGTTTTGAAAAATGTGGATTCTAAGTCTAGACCAAAAAGAAAACAATAACAGACAAAAAAGAAACTTGATTTTTGGTCTTTGCCTTTCTCCAGCAGGTGAACTCTCACCTGCATGGGAGTGAATGCTCTGGAGATACAAAGTCATGACTGTGGACGATTGGCTCCCTTCCCTAGAATGGCTCAGGAATCAGTCCATATTTACAATGTTTCTAGCGTGATATAGGTCATCCCATTTTGAAGAAAAACATAAGTTAGAGGTTATCTCAAAGGGGTAGTGGGAGACAAACCCATCTCAGTGTCACTAATGGGCAGAGGGCCTAAGACACCTCAAAGCAGGGCACCGAAGAGGAATACCAAATTTGACACTTCAAAAATCAGAGTGGCCATACGGAAGTAAGTCAAGACTTTTTGGGAATTTCTTAAACTTAATTTATGTTTAGTATTTAGATTTTGAATATGTATTGTTGTGGAGGGAGTCAGGAAGTCTGTACTTGTTCAGATAATCTCTCTGGGGCTCAGCCTTCATTGCTGTGACTCTGATACTGGAAGAGACTCGCAGGCCTCTCTCTCCCTCCAGCTCTCCTCTGGGGCATCTCTCCTCTTGGCTTCTGTTTGCAAAGAGTCCCAGGCCACAGATGGGTAGCTCATGCTGCTCACCAGGAAATAGACTGAGAAAGAGAGTGAAAACGTTGCTGGTAGGTGGTTATTAGATGCAGATAAACTGTAATCTTGACTCACCTTGTGGGCGTAGTAATTACCAAACAGGCCCCTCTACAGAGAGCCTTGGCTTTGTGAAGGAAGTGAGGGAAGGCCTTTATTAACCCTGCAAGAAGAGGGCTGTGCAAAGAAGTGGGTGTGCAAAGCTGCCATTATCCACGCCTGGGAGATGCACTCATTTGTTGGGGGCTTTAGCTGTGTTCTTCCGTCTTGAAGGTAGCTTTGAGAGCAGTCTTCGTTCACATCCTGGTGTTAAAATGAAAAAATTATCTGATAAATGGCAAAAAAGATTTTATTTATCTGAGATGAGGTGCTTCCACATGATCTTTGATCTTGATTTTTACCTGCCGTGTTTCCTGGCCCTACACACAGGCGAGCACCCGTTTTCATGCATGGAACTCTTCACCCTACTCTGGATTGCCTTCCTGCCCCATTGGCTGGGGGGCTCCAGCTGAGGTTTTTATGTTTACTACTTGCCTGAGCACTGATTTGGACAAAGAATCATCTCTCTGCTGCCAGACAGGTTAGGTGTTCATCTGTTTTATTAAAAAAATTGTCCCTACTGACATTTAGGGCAAATGGGTGGTGGGTGAGGAGGGACAAGAAAAACACCCCCCCCACCCCCAACGTGTTCTCACAGCTTCACTACGCTGACACTCCATGATTCTTGGCCTATCATTAAAAAAAAAAAAGTCCTTTCTTCTGTATGCATAACTAATACATGTTCACTGTGAAAAACCTAGAATACACACCAAGAAAATTATAAAATTAAAATCATCTGTAATCTCAACACTTAGAATGGTAACTCGATCTTTTGAAATGTATCATCCCATAGTTTCCTGTGCATATACACTCATAGGCTGCCTTTTTAAAAAATGGATCACAATTTATATTCAGTTTTATAATGTGGACTTTTTGTTTACTATACCAAGCCCTCCCCCCCATCAAATAGTTTTGTGACCTGTATTATTCACTGATTATGTCATGACTATGATTCCATGTCACAAATGTTACTTACAATATCACTTTTAATGGTTAATATTTGCCTATTGCACGGAAATTCTCTTATTTCTATTGTATAATTAAACTAATCTTTCTTTGATTTATGAGATTGACTACTTAAAAGTGTTTATTGGACACCTGTATTTCTAGTTTTTGGATTTTCTATCTTTTAATTAATAATTGTTTGCCTATTTGATTTGTAACAGCTGATTATATATGAAAGGTATGAAGTTTTTTATCGTATATGTAGGGATAAATTTTTATTTAATATTATTAAAACCTTGTCATTGTGAATATAACACATATAGAAAATTGCACAAAACAAAACATACCTCTCAGTGACAGTCACGTTGTGAGTACCAGGTAACCACTGTCCAAGCCAGCAGTTTGAAATCTCCTTCTGTCCCTTTCCAGTCACTATCCTCTCTTTCCCAGCAAAAAGCAAAATGAAACACAGCACTATGCTAACTTTAATGGCATGCTTTCGTTGCTTTGCTGTACAGTTTGCCATGTAGGCATGCATCCCTAAATACTACAGTGTAGTTTTGTTAGTTTTTGAACTTTATTTAATTGAGAACATATACTGTATTCTTTTGTGTTTGTTGTCTGTAGCTCGTCATTGCTCTGAGGTTTTCCATTTTATGACTGTGCTGCAATGCATTTTTTTCATTATTGTGTGGATGGACATTTAGGTAATTTCCAGTTTTTGGTGCAGTGGATAACATGGCCATGAATGTTTTTGTATGTGTCTTTTGGTGCGCATACACACATATTTTTTGGGGGAGGAGTATATCAGTAAAATTGTCTTGAAGTATGTACAAATTCAGTTTTGGTATATACTGCCAAACATTTTTCCAAAATAGTTGTACCGTTTATACCCCACTTGGAGTGTATGACCATTCCTGTCGCTCCACCCAAAAGTAGTACTGTTAAGACTTTTTATTCTTAAATTCCAGCCATCCGGATGTGTGCATGGTGGTAACTCATTGTAGTTTTAACTAGCATTTCCTAAATGACTAACGAGCATGAACACTTTTCATGTGTTTATTTGCCATTTGGATATCCTCTTTTGTAAGTGCCTGGTCATGTCTTTTAGTCATTTCTCTATTCTAGCTTACCTGTCTTTTTCATATAGCTTCGTGGTTTTGGTTAAGAGCCCTTTGTAAGTTTTATGTGTCACAGATGTTTTCCAATGATCTGTCACTTTTTTACTCCTCTGCTGGTGTCTTTTGATAAACAGAAAATGTAGGAAAACCTACGTTTTTATACTCTCATATATTATTTTCCAGCAGCTTTGTTAGTTTGCCTTTTACATTCAGATCTGCAATCCTCTGGGAACTAAATTTTATGTATTGTGTGAGGTAGGGGTCAATATTTTTTCCTAATAAATATCTAGTTGTTCTGTTACCATTTCCTTATGGCTTTGAAGTATGATTTTTTCCCCCCAAAAGCAAATGTTTCAAAATGCATGGAACTGTGTCTGTGTTCTTTATCTTGTTCTGTTGATCAGTTTGTTTGTCCTTGAACCAATGCCACTCTGTCTCAGTTACTGTAGCTTTATAATAACATCTTAATGTCTAAGGGAGCAAGTTCTCCTTCCTTGTTCTTCAAGACTATCTTGGCTATTCTTTGCATTTTCAAATACATTTTAGGATAGAGTGGAAGGCAGAATTCTAAGAATTCCCGTGATCCCTGCCTTCTGGTAGTCACACCCATGTATGATCCCCTCCCATTGAGTGTGGGCATTGCCTATGGCTAGCTTCTAGTTAGTAAATTACGGCAAAGGTGAAGGAACGTCACTCCTATGATTAGGAGATATAGGTACAGACACGTGCATACACACACATGCATATATACATATGTATATGTGTGTGTGCGTGTGTGTGTATATATATATAAATTTAGTTTTGTTATTATTCAGTTCTACTGGCCTTGAAGAAGCAAGCTGCTATTATGTAATGTAAAGTGACTATGGAGAAGGCCACATGGTAGAGAACTGAGGGCTGCCTGCAGGGGCTAAGGCCTCTATCCTACAACTGTGAGGGACTAAATTCTACCAAGAACCATGTGGGTTTGGAAGAGGACCTTGATCTCCAGATGAGAATGTGGCCTGACCAACACCTTCATTGCAGCTTTCTGAGACTCTGAGCAAAGACCCAGCTAAACAATGTCTGGACTCCTGGTCCATAGAAAATGTAAGACAATAAATGAGTGCTTTTTTAAAGCCTCTAAGTTTGTGATAATTTGTTTCATGGCAATAGAAAAGTAGTACAATCAGCTTTTCAACTTCTAAAAATAAAACCAAACTGTTGGAATTTTTACTGGGATTATTTTGGGGAAAATAGAAAATTTTACAAGATCAAGCTTCCAATCCATGAACATGAAATATCCCTCTATTTATATCCTTTTACATTTTTCTCAATAATACAATGTTTTATGTAGAGATCTTTCACTTTTTTGTTAGGCTTATTACTAGATTTTTGACACAAAATTTTATATGATGCTTGTTGATGCTTGTTGTAAATGGTGCTTACTAATTTTGTGTTCTGTTTGTATCAAAAAACAAAAATATTTTCTATTTATTGATGTTATGCTAAACTCACTTATTTTACTAGTTTGTAGATTCTATTGGGTTTTTAATATCCACAACTTGTTACTTCACTTCCAACTTTTCTATCTTTTATTTATTTTTCTGGACCCATTCTCAATTTCAAAAGCAAACTTTCCAATATTTTATCTTGGAGAGCCGGTTGTGCATGTTGGTCAGCAATCCTAGATAGTTTTGCTCCACGAGGCTGTTAAAAGCCCTGTTTGGTCTTCCTAACTGAAACTGGTATTTATCCTCAGGTGAAAAAAAACAACCTCAAATACTAGGCCACCTGGGCCTCCATTTCCCAATGATCATGGGTTGATAATTGTTTACTATTTTGTTAGCTCTGTATTTCCTCAGTTTTTAAAAAATTTTATTTTTAATATGTTATCTAGTTTTTCTAGTTGTCATGGATGACAGTTCAAATGATTTAGTACACCATCATCAAAAGTAGAAGTGCTGCAATAATGTTTTAGTTTTATTGAGGTATAATTTATATACCAAACCATCTGATGTTTATAAGTATACAATTTGATGAATTGTAAATGTACATGGTCATGCAACAATAATTGCAATCTAGTTTTAGAACATTTTTATCGCTTCTAAAAGTTCCTTCATGTATATTTGCAGTCAGTCCCCATTCCGATCTCTAAGTCCCAGGTGACCACTGATCTGCTATCTATCAGTACAGATTTGCATTGTCTAGAAAGTTATATAAATTGAATTATACAATCTGTAGTCTTTTGTGTTTGCCTTTTTTAACTTAGTATAATATGCTGAGACTTATCCATGTAGTTCCATGTAATGATTTGTAGCTTTGGGTACAAGTTTTGTAGTTTTAGTTTTGTCATTTCAGTGTGTAAATTTTTTTGTTTATTCATAAGTATTTGTTTTAATACTATTGTGAATGAAAGAATTTTTTCTTAATTTTATTTTTGGATTATTTATGGCTAGTATATAAACACACAATTTTTTTTTTTTTTGTATTTTGATCTTGCATCCTGTGACTTTGGTGAACTCTTTAATTAGTTCTAGTAGCTTTTTCTAGAAATGAAAAGAGATTTACTTTTCCCCTTCTACTCTGTATCCCTTTAATTTCTTTTTTCTTTCTTTATTGCGTTGGCTAGGTCCTCTACTACAATGGTGAGTAGAAAAGGTAAGATTCGATATTTTTGCCTTTATTCCTTATGTTAGGGAAAAATCATGCAGGTTTTAGTCATTATGATCTTAACTGTAGGTTTTCCATAGATGTCCTTTATCAGATTGGAGAAGTTCTCTTCTATTCCTATTTTGCTGAGAGTTTGAAGTCTGTATGCTAAACCTAAATCCAACATCTGGGCTCACTCAGCATCAGTTTCTATTGATTCCTTTTCCCTCCTGAGTATAGTTCATATTTTCCATTTTTTGGCATGTCTTGTGATTTTCATTAAAAACTGGACATTTAAAATAATATATTGTAGCAATTCTGGATTGCTATTTTTCCACTGGGCATATTAAAAAATATAACTTGCCTGGACTTAACCTGTGGAATCTGTCTTCTAAGCATGTGGTTATCGATATGTCTGTTTAGTTTTAAAAATTATTATTTTTATTTTTTAGACTGGAATCCTAAGAGTTGTCTCTGTATCTGCATAGATTAGTAGTCAGCCAATGAGTGGGAAGATGTTATGCTCAAGCATCTTGGTTTCTTAAAGGTATCACACTCTGCTGATTGATTTGTATGTGGGTTAGGGAGTGTATCTCATATTCAGACAGTTTTCAAGTCTTTCTCAAGTGTTAGTTTTAGTTTTAATTTCTGCTGGGTTCTTGAGTCTTCTCCACACATGCCAGAGGTTCTCCAGGTGGCCAAGGATGTGTGAATAGCTTACTTAGCTCTTCTAGGATCTCCCCATTAAATTTCTGATTGTTCTACCGCTCAGTCTAACTCATGCTGTAACTTTATATTAGCAGAGCTGTGGGTTTTCCCCGTTAATTTTCTTCTGAGTTTGCACTTTTACTTACAATAGCTCTACTCCAAAACGGATCAGCTCTCTTTGGTAGTGAAGATGACAGTCTTGTCCTGGGGAAGGGAATGGGGGCAGCCCTGGGCAAGAAGGCCCCAGACTCCCACGATTCTTACTCAAAGTTCTAGCAGTTTTTCATGAACAAATACTTCTTTGGTCAATGTTATGGACTGAATGTTTGTGTATCCCCAAAATTTATATGTTCAACTCTAATCTCTATGTGATATTATTAGGAGAATGGAGCTTTGGGAGGTAATTAGGTCATGAGGGTGAGGTCCTCATGAAAGAAATTAGTGTCCTTATTAAAGGGACCCTGGAGAGTTCTCTCACCCTCTTTCTGCCATGCGAGGATACAAAGAGAAATCAGCAGCCTGAAACCTGGAAAGAGGTCTCTCAACACAACCTGCCCATGCCGGCTGCTAAATTCAGACGTTTAGACTCCAGAACTGTGAGAAATAAATTTCTGTTGTTTATAAGACCACACAGTCTATGGTAAGTTTTTATAGCAGCCCAAATGGACTAAGGCAGTTAATTTCAAGGGTCCTGAATGTTTGTTTTTGACAATTTCATCCTTTTTTTTCTTGTTTTATTGGGATAAGTGTTGCTAATTCTGTTCTCTGCCATGACTGGAAATCCTGCTACCACAGTCATTATTTTTAAGTTTGAACTTTTCATTTTTACATGGTTAAGTATATCAGTGTTTTCTATATGGTTCTGTGTTTAGTGTCATATTTAGGATCTCTTCATTTCAAGATTACACTGTAATTAACAAAAATGTTATTCTACAATGTTATCGTTTTAATTTCCCATTCGAAATTTTAGTCATTTCAGATTTGTTTATTTTAGAGGGCAGCCCCCGCTGATGGCTGGCAGGAACATGGGGACCTTCAGGAGCTGAGGGCAGCTCCCACTGACAAACAGCAGAAGCACAAGGTGCCGTCTCATAGGCAGCCTGCTGCTATGGCAGACACCACTGCTGCATGGGTGGCCTGCCACTGCCACAGCCACCACAGCCAAAAGGGCAATCCACTGCCAGAGCAGTAGCCACTGCTGCCACAGCAGCAACCACTTCTGCCACAGCAGCAGCCACCACCACTCTTCAGGTGGCCCATTGAACACTCGACTGAATTGACATGAGTAGGGTCACGAGCAGAGCCCAGGGAAAGAGGTGAGCAAGCACAGACCTGTGACCTAGTGGCCCAACTTACAGGGGGAATTATATTGCCCACCACAGTAGCACACCTTGGGGTGGTAGGTATGTGTACAGCCCATGCAATTGTCTTGACCTAGAGAGAGACACATGGAACCTCTGGAAAGTGCAGAAACCCAGGATAGCCAAATAGAGTAAGGAAGAAAATTCTCAACCACCACCAACCCCTCTCCCAACTGGAGGAAACAGTGATCCAGGGGGAGCCTCTGTCTGTAGGAAAAGGGAAAGAGAAACCTCACCCAAGGTCACTCATTCAATCTGAGGAGCTCTAGTATGTGCCAGGTGCACCCACCAGGGTCATGGGACCCTAGCTGGGGTGCCAACAAGCCTACCCAGGGTCAACCATCCTGGCCAAAGAGTGACAGAACACCCAGGCTCTTCTCCCAAGATCTCAAGAGCTCACTCACATCCTTGACAACCCTACACAGCGTCACTAAACTCAGCAAGGAATCACTAAGTGTCCCCATGCCTAGGCCAGAGAGGCACTCACATGCAACTCCAACACTGAGTACAACTGAAGTAACCACACAGAGGCTATACTACTGTGTCTACCTGGAACCAATACTAAAACCCTACTCAATGGTAAAATACACCTATAAGATAGAAAATTAAATGAAATCTGGAAAACAATCCAAGACGAGAATGAGAAACTTGACAAAGGCAAGAATCGATTTTAAAAAAACATAGAAATTCTAGAAATAAAGAATACATTATCTGAACTAAAAAACTGGATAGAAAGCTCCAACAGCAGACTTGAACTGAGGAAAGAATCAGTGTGCTCAAAGAGAGAACTTATGAAATTATTCAGTCAGAAGAGCAAAAAGAGAAAGAAAAAACGAAACAGAAATACAGCAAATATGTGGCTCCCTCAAAAAGAATAACCTCCGCATAATTGGCGTACCCAAAGGAGAGGAAAAAGGAAGAGATGTAGAAAGCATATTCAAGAAAAATAATGGCTGAAAGTTTCCCAAATATGGAGAAAGATGACAGCATCCAGGTATAGGAAGCTCAGAGTTCACCAATCAAATTAAATCCAAGGAAGAACACCCCTAGGCACATCACAATCAAATTATCAAAAAACCAAAGACAAAGAATACCGAAAGCAGCAAGAGGAAAGAAACACATGACATTAAATGGAGCCCCAATGCATCTCTCAGAAAATTTCTCAATAGAAACTCTACAGGCCAGAAGAGAGTGCAATGATATATTCATGAATGAAAAAGACTGTGAGCCAAGAATTCTGTATCCAGCAAAACTAACCTTCAGATATGAAGGGGGAATAAAGTCTTTCCAGACAAAAGAAAGCTAAGGGAATTCATCAACACTAGACCTGCCTTACAAGAAATGCTAAAGGGAGAGCTTCACTCTGAAAGAAGGTGACACTAAGGAAAAACAAACAAACAAACAAACCAAAAACAACCCACCCCCCATCTACAGGAGGAAGTCTCTCTCCTCAAAGTCCACTCCAGAGTAGTAGATGAAGCAACTGCTCTACCAGATGACCAAACATCACTGTAGAGATACTAGAAATATGAAAAAGCAAGAAAATATACCACCAAAGGAATATAATAATTCTCAAGTACCAGAAACCACAGAGCAGGAAACCCTTTAAATGACTGAAAAGGAATTCTGAGCAAAAATCTTGAAGAAAATCAATGAGGTACACGAAGACTCAGATGGCACAATGAAGTGAGAAAACTATCCAAGATGTGAAGGAGGAAATCTACAAAGAGAATAGTACCTTAGAAAAGAATGTAGCCGAACTCTAGGAACTGAAGGATTCATTCAATGAAATAAAAAACACAGCCGAGTGCTTAAGCAGCAGTTTAGAGCAAGCAGAAGAAAGAATTTCTGATCTCGAAGGCAGTCTTTTCAAAATAACCAGGCAGACCAAAAAAAAAAAATGTTGAAAATCTAAGAGAGCTAGCAAACTACCTTAAGTGCAGAAACATCTGACTCATGGGTGTTCTGGAAGGGGAGGAGAAAAGAAAAGGCATTGAAAACATATTTGATGAAATAATAGTGGAAAACTTTGTAGGCATAGGGAGAGACATGGACCTTCAGATCCAGGAGGCTCAAAGATCCTCAGATTCAATTCGAAAAGGTCTTCTTTGAGACGCATTATAGTCAAACTGGCAAAACTCAAAGATGAAGAGAGAATCCTAAAAACAGCAAGAGGAAAGTGTCAAGTACTCCTATAAGGGAGTCCTCATCAGACTAACAGCAGATTTCTCAACAGAAACTCTACAGGCCAGAAGATAATGGGAAGATATATTCAAAATACTAAAAGAAAAAAAACTGCCAGCTAAGAATACTATCTCCAGCAAGGCTATCATTCAGAAATGAAGGAGAAATAGTGTATTTCTCAGACAAACAAAACCTGCAGGAGTTCGCCACCACATGACCAGTCCTATAAGAAATTCTGATGGGAATCCTGCATCTGGAATGTGAAAAATGATAATCACTACCATGAATACACAAGGAAGAACAAACACCACTGGTAGAACAAAAATGTAAATGAGAAAGAGAAAGAAACTACATCTTTCCACCTCAAAACACAAACAAAAATAAAAAGTAAAAGGAGAAGAAAGGAAAAAAAGATACTTAAAACATCCAAACAAAAATAGATAAAATTCCAGGAGTAAAAAAATACCTTCATTAAGAACCTTAAATGTAAATGGATTAAATTTCTCACTCAAAAGACACAGACTGATTGACTGGATTAAAAAGCTAGACCCAACTATATGCTGTCTACAAGAGACTCACCTCACCTGTAAAAATACACACAGACAAATAAGGGATGGAAAAAGATATACCATGCAAATGGAAACCAAAAACGAGCAGGAGTAGCTATAGTCATATTAGATAAAATAGATTTTAAATCAAAAACTGTAAAAAGAGACAAAGAAGACAATTATATAATGATAAAGGGATCTATCCAGCAAGAAGACATAACGATCACAAATATATATGCACCCAGCTATATGAAGCAAACACTATTACACCTAAAGAAGGAAGTAGACCCCAATAGGATAATAGTTGAGGACCTGAACACCCCTCTCTCAACACAGCAAAAAGTCAACAGAGACACACAGGATTTAAATTATACTTTAGAGCAATAGGACTTGGCAGATATCTACAGAATATTCCATCCAACAACTACAGAATATATATTCTTCTCATCAGCACATGGAACATTCTCCAGGATAGATCACATATTAAGTCAGAAATCAAGTCTCAACAAATTTTAAAAAATTGAAATCATTTCAGCATCTTTTCAGACCACAACAGATTAAAACTAGAAATCAATAACAAGCAAAACTGGAAATAATACAAATACATGAAAATTAAACAACTTGCTCCTGAATGACATATGGGTCCAAGAAGAAATTAAACAGGAAATCAAAAAATTTCTTGAAACCAATGAAAATAAAGACAATTCATACCAAAACCTGTGGGATACTGCAAAAGCAGTACTAAGAGGATATTCCCTCATCATTGCAATAAATGCTTACATCAAAAGAATAGAAAGAATTCAAATAAACAACCTAATGCCACACCTCAAAGAACTAGAAAAACAAGAACAATCCAATCCCCAAATTAGTAGATGGAAAAAAAATAATTAAGATCAGAGCAGAATTAAATGAAATAAAGACCCCCAAAATGATATAAAAGTTCAATGAAACAAGAAGTTGGTTTTTTGAAAAGATAAATAAAATAGACAATTAGCTAAGCTAACTAAAAGAAGAAGAGAGAAGACCCAAATAAAAAAATCAGAAATGAAAAAGGAAACATTACAACCAATACCACAGAAATACAAAGAATCATTAGAGACTATTATAAACAACTATATGCCAACAAATGTGGAAACCTGGAGGAAATGGATAAATTTCTGAACACATGCGAACTACCAAGACTGAACCAAGAAGAAATAGAAAACTTGAACAGACCAATAACAAGCAACGAGACTGAAGAAGTAATCAGCAGTCTCCTAACAAAGAAAAGCCCAGGACCGTATGGCTTTACTGCTGAATTCCACCAGACCTTTAAAGAGGAATTAATACCAATTTTCTTCAAACTATTGCAAAAAGTGGAAACAGAGGCCATTCTCCCAAACTCATTCTGTTACCAGCAACATCCTGATATCAAAACCAGACAAAGGTACAATGACAACAAAAAACTACATTATCTTTGATGAACATAGACACAAAAAAACCTCAAGAAAATGTTGGCACACAGAATACAGAAACACATCAAAAAGTTATACACTGTGATCAAGTGGGATTCATCTTAGGGATGCAAGGGTGGTTCAACATAAGCGAGTCAATAAATGTGATATACCACGTCAACAAAATCAACGACAGAAATCATATGATTATCTTAATAAATGCAGAAAAAGCATTTGACAAAATTCAACATACCTTTATGATATAGACTATCAGAAAATTATGTATAGAAGGAAAGCATCTTAACACAACCAAAGGCATATATGACAAACCAATCAGCAATATCATTCTAAATGAACAGGAACAAGAACAGGAACAAGACAAGGATGTCCACTCTCACTGCTCATATTTAACATAGTACGGGAAATAGTAGCCAGAGCAATCAGGCAAAAGAAAGAAATAAAGGGCATCCAGAATGAAAAAGATGAAGTCAAACTGTCCCTGTTTGCAGATGACATAATCCTGTATAGAGAAAAACCTAAAGACTCTACAAAAAAACTCTTAGACTTGATAAATGATTTCATTAGAGTTGCAGGATACAAAATCAAAATGTAAAAATCAGTACCATTTTTATACTTCAATAAAAAACCAGCAGAAAAAGAAATCAAGAAGTCAAGAAAGCCCATTTACAGTAGTCACCAAAAAAATAAAAACCTAGGAATAAATTTAAGCAAGGAGGTGAAAGAGCTCTACAAGATCTACAAATCACTGCAGAAGGAAATTCAAGAGGACACAAAAAGACGGTCTTCCATGCTCTTTGATTGGAAGAACTAACATTGTGAAAATGTCCATACTACTCAAAGTGATCTACAGATTCAATGTAGTCCCCATCAAAATACCAATGACATTCTTCCCAGAAATAGATAAAAACAATCCCACATTCATATGGAACAACAAAAGATCCCAAATAGCCAAAGCAATCCTGAGCAAAAAAATAAAGCTGGAGGCATTACACTACCTGACTTCAAATTATACAGTAGAGTAACCAAAACAGCATGGTACTGGCATAAAAACAGACACCTGGACTGATGGAACAGAATAGAGAACCCCAAAATCAACCCATATACTTACAGCCAACTGATCTTTGACAAGGGCACCAAGAACATACATTGGGGAAAAGACTGCCTCTTCAAAAAATGGTGCTAGGAAAACTGGACATCCATATGTAGGAGAATGAAACTAGGCCCGTACCTCTTGCCATATACCAAAATCAATTCAAAAATAGATTAAAGACTTACATATAAGACCTGAAACTACAAAATTCCTGAAAGAAAACATGGGGAAGCACTTCAGGAAATAGGACTGAGCAAAGACTTTATGGATAGGACCCCAAAAGCATATCAACAAAGGAAAAAATAAACCAATAGGATGATATCAAACCAAAAAGCTTATGTACAGTAAAAGAAACAACATAGTGAAAAGACAACCTACAGAATGGGAGAAAATATTTGCAAACTATGCCTCTGAGAAGGGATTAATATTTATAATATACAAAGAACTCAAATAACTAAAATACAAGTAACCCAATTAAAAAGTGTGCAAAGGAGCCGAATAGGCATTTCTCAAAGGATGATATACAAATGGCCAACAGACACATAAAAAACGCTCAACATCACTTAGCATCAGGAAAATGCAAATCAAAACCACACTGAGATATCATCTCATGCAGTTAGACTGGACATTGTCAAAAATACAGAGAATAACAAATGCTGGCGAGGATGCAGAGAAAGGGGAACCTTCCTACACTGTTGGTGGGACTGTAAATTAGCGCAATTAGTAAATTAGCCATTACGGAAATGATATGGAGTTTACTCAAACAGCTACAGATAGAACTGCCATACAACCCAGCAATCCCACTGCTGGGTATTTATCCAAAGGAATGGAAATCATCATGTTGAAGGGATACCTGCACTCGTATGTTTATCACAGCTCTATTTACAATAGCCAAGAGTTGTAATTAACCTAAATGTCCATTGATGGATGACTAGATGAAGAAAACGTGGTATACATACACAATGGAATACTACTCTGCCATAAAAAAGAATGAAATTCTGCCACATTCAGCAACATGGATGAACTTAGAGAAAGTTATGTTAAGTGAAATGAGCCAGACAGAGAATTACCACATGGTCTCACTCATAAGTGGGAGCTAAAAAAAATAAACAAATACATTAAAAAAAGAATGAAAGATATAACCATCACAATAATTTGCTGAACTTTGAAAAGGAGAGACCAGAACAGAGTCCACCAGAGGTGGGGAAGGGGGAAGGGGAGGGTAGTTAGTGAGAAATTGGTAAAAGGTCATAAAAAATAGTTGTGTTGTATAATGTTGAATATACTAATTATCCTGATTTGAGCATCTATGCATTGCACACAGGTATTCATATTCAACACTGTACCTGACAGATATGTGCAATCAATTATGTTTCAATAAAAAGTAAATTAATTGAAAAAAAGAGAATTTGAATGGTATGGGGATTTGGATTAAATCAGAGGTTTTCGAATTTGGTCTAGCTAAGAAACCCCTTCTTTTAAATAAACCTCAATTACAAAACGGAAACAAAGAAATTTATTTATTTCATTGTAGTGAGATAAGACTCCAGCTTATTTTTATTCCTTGCTGTTAGCTGGTTGTCAATACCAACTTTTGAATTATTTCTTATTTTACTGCTGGTTTAAAAACAACGTTTTGGATACTTGAGTATGTTTGCTTACTTTTTATTTTATTTTGTTGATTTGTTTTTGTATTCACTCTTTACTGGAAATGCCACACTGTATTCATAGTTCTATCTTTAGAATGCATTCCAGTATAGAGTGTGATAAGACCCACCATCCTACCTGTTTACATTTAGAATCATACAATAGACTCACATTTTCCACACCACAGAGTTGGTATTCATTCATTCATTCATTCCTGTATCATGCAGATGTTTATTGAGCTCATGCCATGTGCCAGGTAATGTAGTGACTGGGGATTCAATGGTGAGCAACAGTTGGCATAGTCCTTTCTTGTTGGAATTTCCATTCTGGCATGGAAACAGGAGAAAAAGGTAAGCAGACAAATTAATAAAATACCTGAAAATTATAACAAGTAGTATGAAGCAAACAATCAAGGTGATACTATGGTGAATAGCAGAGGGGGCCTGTTTTAGCTGGTGTGCTTGGGAGAGTTCTACTAAAAAAATTGATGTTTAAATCAAAGCCTGTGTGAATACATGCAGGAGCTAAATACTGTTTTTATTGTTGTTTTTTCCAAATACTTGTCCATTTGTTCCAACATCATTTATTACAAAAGTTTCCCCACGTGGGTAGGAGGGAGAAGTCCATGCAAAGGGAACAGCACATGCCCACACCCTGCCGTGGAAAAGAATCTGAGGACCCTAAAGACAAACTGTGTGGCCTGACCTGGCATGTGGGAAGGCTTGAGAAGCGTGGGGAAGTGGGCAGTGGACACATCACACCGGGCCTTGTAGAATGGGGGGAAGTTTGGATTACATTTTTAGTGCAGTGGGAAGCCCTTTAAAGGAGTTCCACAGGGCAGTGATGCGAGCCATGTCTTAGGGAGATGGGTCTTTGAATGAAGGATGAGTGCCTGTGTGGGGAGGTGAGAGGTGGTGGGGTCCAGGCTGAGAGAGGGAGCCAGGGTGGGTGTTCAGGGAATGGACAGCAGCTCCTGCTGATGGGCCAGCTGTGGGCCGGATGGAAAGACAGGTGAGAAGCCTGGGAGAAATTCTGTCCACCTGCAGGTTTGGGAACAGGCCTTTAGCTATGAACCAAGAGAGGGCAGAGAGGGAGTCTCTGTGAGAGCTCGTGTGGATGAAGAAAACCCAACACAGACTGCTTTTCTTAGACGACGTGTACCTGAGACTGGAGCATAGTTGTGAGTATCTTGGCAGATGATTGACGTGGGGACGCAGCACACTTCCCTGGAAATCTGGTGGTGTGGACAGGGAGGGGAGTGACTCCGAGCCTCTTGGTAAGCAGTGCACACCAGGGCCAGGGAGGGCTGAGAATGTGGCAGAAAAGGAGATCCGCGTGAGAGGGAGATGTAAACAGTTGACAGAATGTTATGGGCTGAACAGAAATGTCAGGGTATTAAAGTGGGTGTCTGAGAAAACAGAAACTTGCAATCTGCGATGATGAATAAGCCACTGCCAGTTGTCACAAAGTGTGTGAGGAGCATGTGTGAGCAAAGAGGAGGCTGAGCTGTTGTTGGGGGGTAAGGAGGGCTGTGGCGTGGCCCTGGACCAGGCGCTCCTGCAGCGGGGACGGAGTGGAGATGCCCCTGCACATGCTGTCCCATGCTCACCTCCTTTCCGGCCACACTGAGCATGCCACCCTGGTTGGCATTGAAGTTCTCTCAGGGCAGTGTGGTAGGTAGGCCCAGAGATTCCTGCTCCCTGGTGTACATGCCTGCATAACCCCTCCCCCTGAGTGTGGGTGGACCTGATGTGGTGCACAGCAAAGGAAAAGGCGTTTTGAAGATACAATTAATATCCCAAATCAGTTGATTTTGAGTTAACCACAAAGGAGATTATCCTGGGTGGGCCTGACCTAATCAGGTGAGCCCTTTAAAAGAAGATCTAGAGGTCAGAGACTTGGCAAGAGAGAGGGATGGTCACCCATTGGTCTTGAAGAAAAGAACTGCTGTGTTGTGGAGAGGGCCTTGTGGCAGGGAACTGCAGGTGGCCTCTAGGAGCTGAGGGTCTCAGTCCTGCAGTTTCGAGGATCTGGGTTCTACCAACACCCAGTGAGCTTGGAAGAGGACTCCTGGCCTTGGGTGGTATCACAGCCCTGGCTGACACCTGGATTGCAGCCTTGTGAGACCTTGAGCAGAGGACCCAACTGAACTGTGCACAGACTCCTGACCCACAAAAACTATGAGATTATATGTGGGTCTCATGAAGACACTAAGTGTACGGTAATTTGTTATATAGCAACAGGCAATCGGCAGGGAACACCTTGGCTGCCTTGTTCATTGCTGCACAGGGCCTGGCCCATGGTAGTTATGCAGTAAATGTTTGCTTCATGAGACGATGAACGGATGGATGTTGGATAAATGGGAAAGCATGGTATCGTGTGTGCTCTGCAAACCATGGGGTTCCAGTTGCCTGTGAGCTCAGAGGAAGGCTTGATTTGATGGATTCCTAACAAACACTGCTCATGAGGTTGCATCAGCCCAGGTCCAGGATGAGGAAGGGCCAACCTCTTCTGTTGGGGTTGGAGTGAGCATGCAGAGGTACATTAAATTCTGGGTGCTCTGATTTCAAAGAGGCCCTGCGCAGTCTGAGAATATCTTAAGAGGCTCATCAGGCTGGCTTAGGGCTCAGAGACTTCATCTCAAGATGTGGTAAAGAGGATCTCTGGGCCCCAGGATGGGAGATGTGTGGGTGAGGGCACAAAACAATAGCATTGAGGTTGACCGGTAGAGTTTTGTCTGCTGGTAGGAGCCTTGTATGTGGGGAGCAGATGCAGATCCGATTCTGTTGGGAGCCGTTTGAAACCCTCCAGGGCCTTCCCAATGCCTTTGGAATAAAATCCAAACTGCTTCCACATACCTGTCAGGCCTGACGTGCTCTGTGTCGGGAGAACACACCTGCCCACTTGCCCACTACCCATTGTCCACTCTTCGTCGGTCACCTGTGTTGTCTCCTTCACAGTCATCACTAGCTGGAGTGATCTGGCCTCCTCATTTGCCCACTTGCTGATTGTCTCTCTGAGCCGCTAGGATGTGAATTAAGAGGTTGTCTTCCTCATACTGTGTCCCCAGCACCTTAGCACAAAGAGCTTGGTACACGCTGATGCTCAAATGCCTCTCTGTGGAATGAAGTTGTTTCTCCCTTGGTCCTCATTTCTCTGCATCTGTACAGCTTTGCTTGTTCTTGACGATCTCAAAGAGAAAACCGTCTCTGTTTTTAAAAAATGTGCTGTGGCGATTATTTAAGGGAAGGCGATGGAATGAAGCCTAATGAAAGTGGAAGATGGCACAGCAAGGCCAGAGAGTAGGTGGAGCTGGATATTCCTGAGGGCACTGGGCACCAGCATTGATGCACCCCTGACCTGCAATAAGCCCACAGCACTCTCTGGAAGACCACGGAGATACTAGCTCAAACCCCTCATTGTGGCTAACATTAGATTAAGTGATCTCTTTAGCAAAAGCTCTCAGATTCTCAGAGGGTTAAATGTATTTGCCAGCAACATTTAATACTGTAAAGTTATAGGATAACCAACGATTTGGTTAGTTACTTGGACTTTATCATACAGGGATTTGATTGTAACGCTGATATTGTTCCTGCCCTCCGAGAACCTTGCAATACAATGGGTAAAATGGAAAACAGAGGAAACATGTTTCAGAAAGCTTGTGAATGAAAATACCGACTTCTCCTGCTGCTGACCATGATGTTCATTCATGGAGACAAGGGTCCTCACGTGACGACCATACCTTCTTTTATGCCAGTGCTCTTGGATATTCCCATAAGTCAACATTTTAGACATTGAGTTTAATACAAAAGTGATGCTTGGTATTTTTTCAAGACTGGATCTATCAGAGAGGAAAATGGGAATCACTCTGGATGTGTGAAGTAGGAAGAGAGTTACTACAGGCCACGTGATGCTTCCAAAACCATTGAAAGGGTTGGAGGAGTGAAGGCCAAGGAAATGGCTGTGGCTCTCAGGCATAACGCTGCCTTTTGGAGACTAGATTTTGCTAGAAACCACCAGCAATGACTACGCTTGCCTCCAGCGTGAAGCCAGGTACTCGGCAGGCTGCTGCAAAAGTCCATTCTGCAGAGCCTATGAGTGTGCCACTGCTAACGTAGGAACAACGATGTGGCTTCTGCTTCTAAATACTGCACGAGTGTCTCTCGTTGGCACATTCCAAGAGGTTTCAGAAAATGTAGTTTCCAGATTTCCAGCCTTTGTGGTACAGGGGAGAATGGGGAAGAGAAGATAATGGTGCTGAGTTGCCAAAAGACAGCATGGCGTCCAGAAAGCTGCAAGAACTCCGTAATGATTCAGTGTGTGTTTTGTCACAGAGAATGCAGTTAACTCCAATAATCTTTAAGCTCACAGACCACAAAGTACTCATTAATTCCTCTGGTCTCCATGGGAAATAGATGCCAGGGAAACCAAAGTCAATCCACTGAAACAGTGAGGAGACTGAAGCTCAGGGAGGCACATGATTCTTCCTAAGTGGTAGAGCTGGAAGCAGAGCCCTGGTCTCCTGTCTCCAGTCTTTCCTTCTTTCTCGGCCCATTGGGCCTTCTCTGTCATGACAGTAGGAGAACAGGCAATAGCCACAGAAAGAGGGAAGAGACGGTGAGGTTGAGAAAACAGATCTGAACAGAGACTATAGGAATACGTGAAAGTGGCCATGTAGCTCCTTCGGAGAATTCCAGAGACAGCGATTCCCAAGTGAATCAGGCTTGGAGCAACCCTGTGAAGTTTCAGAGGAGTGATCTAGTGCTGTGTTTGTGTATGCACATGCACACACATGTTTTAAGTAAAGCAACAAGCAAGGTGAAATGAAGAGGCATCTGAAAGCCACGGTGGCCAAGTCACATCCTCCAGCCAACATAGAGATCTGTTCCTATAGATCAGTCTCTATTGCTTATTTACTGCTGACTTGGGCCCAGCTTGGCTCCTGGAAACACGGGAAGTGACTCTTAGGAAAGTCATGGAGGAATTCAATGTCTCAAGTCCATGCAGCACAGAGCTGGCTCCTGACATGGCTCCAGCCTAAGACCTCAGGAAAGGCTTGAAATGTTTAGCATTCAGAACAATTAGCTCAAATATGGGAGCTGCCTTTCTCTTGCCCAGACCTCCAAGCTTGAGTTTCTGCTTTGCATTCAGAGGCTGGGACTAGGTGAGATGCAGGAATGCTGTGTCTGCTGCCCAGAACTTGGGGGTACTCTATAGGGAAAGGCTGAAGTGGGGAGCAGAGCAAACCCTGAGGGCCTACTCTCAGTGTCCATGTGTGGGCCTACAGGGTGCAGCCAGCCCCAGCTCTGCAGAAAGCCTGTGAGGGTGTGGAGTGCAGTGGAGCTGTAGGCATGCGAGGCTCCTGAGGCAGAGGTGGCAAGAGCATGAGCACTGAGACCACAGGGCAGACTGGCCAGTGGAATGACCTCAGTACTTTTGGTCGAGAAACTGGAGGAGTGGACGCAAAGCTGACATGAGGAAGACAGTGGGGTGAAAAAGTGTGGGAGAAGAAGGTGGGGGGTGGGGAGGGAGGTGGTAGGAGTTAAACTTTAGAGATTCAAGTGTTAAATGCCATGACTTTGGTGAGGGGCGAGCTAAGAATTGGCAGTCTAGAGAAATGGTCTGGGGTGAACATCAAGCTTAGAGATATCAACATATAGGTTGACTATACCCAGCAAACAAAGATTTACTATGTATATTCTGCAGATGAGAGAGTCAAGCCCCAGAGAGTTTAAGTAACTCACAGTGGTGAAGGGTCTCACAGTTTCTGGGGTGCGGGTGACTCCTAATCTGGTTCTCTGAACAACTGGACTACTTACTTCCATGTTGATGCAGCACAACTGCCCCTTCAGAAACCACCCCCTTCCTGAGACCTAAGTGTTAGTTCATTGTTTTTGCTGCACTGAGGGGCTCCCTGGAAATAATAACAACCAACTGTCAATATGTTGGGTAGAGCTTTTGTGATGGTTAATTTTAGGTGTCAACTTGACTGCATTAAGGGATACCTACATAGCCGGGAGAGCATTACTTCTGGCTGTGGCTGTGGGGGTGTTTCTGGAGGGGATTGGGGTGTGAGTCAGTGGACTGAGGGGAAAGACTCACCCTCAGTGTGGGCAGGCACCATCCCATCAGCTGGGGACCCAAAAGAGTCAGAGGAAAGGTGAATTTGCTCTCTCTTCTGGAGCTGGCACACCCTTCTTCTCCTGCTCTTGGGCATTAGAACTCCAGGATCTCTAGCCCTTTGCCTTGGACTGAGAGTTACACCATTGGCGTCCCTGGTTCTGAGACTTTTGGACCTAGCCTGAGCCATGCGACAGTCATCCCAGGTCTCCAGCTTGCAGATGGCCTATCAGGGGACTTTCCAGCCTTCATAATCTTGTGAGCTAATTCCCCTAATAAATCCCCTCATATCTATCTATCTGTCCTGTTGGTTCTGTCTCTGGAGAACACTGGCTATTACAACTTTCCTTGCCCACAGTAATGGTTCTCTACGTGTGACCCCAGAACAGCAGCTTAGCATTGCCTGGAAACGATGAGAAATGCAAATAACTTCTTAGGCTTCACTTCAAATCTACGGAATGGGAACTCCTGGGGGGTGAGGTTTTAACAAGCTCTCCAGTGAGAATTAAAGAATCATCAACCTAGATGATCATCAGTCAGAATCCAAACACTTCCCTCTGCCCTCCCTCAGTGGCCAGCACTGCCCTCTCCTGCCTGGCCTCTGCTCCTGAGCAGGGGCAGGTGGGAGAGCCTTCTTTAGCTAGGTCTCTGCTGTAGGATGGCCATGAGGGGAAGCTTCAATGGAGAACACCCCAGTAAGCAGTGTGGGTCAATGCAAGAGCTGTTGCAGGGTCAATAACACACCACTGACCAAAGGCAGTGCTCAGTTTCCTTTTTTGCTGGTCACTGGTGGGCATGGGGAATAGCTCCAGAAAATAGGATGTTCCCTGACTTGCTCTTATCTCCATCTGGTCACATTGACCCCAAACCAAGGCAAAGAGGCAAGCTTGATTGTGATGATAAGAGGTCCCCTTCCAGAAAATACAGACACAGTGTCACTTGGGGTGCCGTAGATACTTACCTTGAGCAGGGGGAGGAGGAGAGTCCCAAATTCAAAAGGCTCCAGGCTCTAGGCTCCAAATCTGATATGTGAAGTGGGGTATGTGTAAGAAGCACACATTCCTCTTGGTTTAATGCTGCTTCTCATTTTTTAAAGAAATAAATGTTTTATTTTGGAATAATTTTAGATTTACAGAAAAGTTGCAAAGATAATACAGAATGCTCCTGTGTACCCCTCGCTAGTTTCCCTAACATTATTAGCAACTTCAGTTACCAGGGTACATCTGTCAAAAGTAAGATACAACATTGATATAACAGTATTACTAAACTACAGATTTCATTTGGATTTCACCTGTTTTCCCACTATGCCCTTTTCCTGTCCCAGGATCCAGTCCCAGATATGGTATTGAATTTAGTCGTCATGCCTCCTGAGATTCTGGTCTGTGATGGTTGCTCATGTTTCTCATGACATTGAGTTTTGAGTACTGGCCATGTATGTAGAATATTCTTCCTACTTTTGATAGAAATAGTAGGTAGGTCTAGAAAAATCTCGTGACTGTTTTCAGAAGACAGAGCATTTTCACGTGGACTTTTCCAATTTTTAAATGTTGGTTACTCGTTTATAAATATTGGTTACTGCTTGGTAGTACCTCACAATGCTAGGGGATGCCATTAACATCAAGTCTACGGAGTGCTTGGCTTCCTTCTAAGGTTGGGCACATGGTCAATGAAGGCTCTGTAATGACAACCAATTAAACATTAAAAAACATACTCTATACATGTCCGACCACACATGTCTGGGAGTCCTACCTTAGCCACGTGACTTTGGCCTGTGTGGGTCAGAGAGAGAGGATATTCACTGGACATGCATTTGGAAAGAAGCAAACTTTTAGTTAGTGTGTAGTTCCCCTCTCATTCTGGTTACTGTTTTCTGTTTAATCACATTGTTTGATCTGTAACCATTTTCCCATGAAATTCCTGGCTTTATCTGACCCTGATAACCTTGATAACTTTCTGTTGAGATCCTTTCCCCCAGATATGGATGGAGCAGGTGAGTATCTGCTAGGTTTATAATGAACTTTAATCCCAAAAGGCAAGAGTCTATTTGGAAAATAGTCCTCCTGCCTGTAACTGGCCTAAGAGAGATTTACTTTTAGAAGATACTAACAGAGTGGTAGTGACATGTTTCAGAGCAGCTAGTCTGCTAGATTGAGTCTGACCTCACCAGTGACAGTGGGGTGAATATTCTAATACCAACCACGTGCCAGCTCCTGTTACGAGGGCATTAGGGATATTACCTTGGCAGATCTTCACTTCAACTCTTGCCGTTCTTTCCCTTTTACAGATCAGAACACTATGGCACAGGGAGATTAAGTCACTTGCCCCAAATCATTCAGCTGCCGAGTATTTGTCCACAACTGTCTAGATTAGGACCCCGCCTCATAGCCTTTAAACTATGCTTGGGGATCTTTGCTGTCTAATGGCATAGTGGTGAGTCTGCCTAGGAGATCATGTGTGGTCTGGAAAAAGATAATATTTGGTAGAGAGTTAACAAGATCGTAGGTTATCGTTCAGGTTGCACCCAGGATTAATTCATATGACCCATATGGAGCTCTGGGAGTTTGGCTCCAGAGGTAGAAAGTCTGGAGTCAGCAGTATCAACCAAAGTACAGAGAAAACAGTGAGACCCAATGTTGCATGAACAACCAGCTTCTAAAAGGCCTCTCTATCAGTAGAATTCTGTCCCTACTGCAACTTCTTAAGGCTAAGCTGAAGAGAGAAAGGCTTTTGTACTCACTTGCAGAGTCCTCATGCAAACCATCCCAGCAGGGCTTTGAAAATCCGCAGCTGCTTCTGAGGAGGAGGACACATGATACACGATTTGATCTAAAGCCCTGAAGGTGATGTTTTGCTGGTTGTGTGGCGCTCTGCGTGGCTTGGAGATGCTTCACAGTCGAAGTCACATTTCCAGTCCTTACAGCATGCTGTAGAAACGTTACAGTTGTTTTTTCCCCTTATCTACATAAACAACATAACTTTGTCAGAAAATTGAAAATGTGCACTTTGTCCCATCAGCTAAAATGGACTGTCAGATAAGGCTTTTTTTCTCCATTGCATCCGATGAATGATGTAAATGGTTTTTGGCTTTGGAGTTCTTTTGCCAGGCACTAGAGTAAATGATCAGAGTAGTAACATTTTTAACCTTATCTATCATACTGAAACATTTTTTCTGCCTCCAATAAAACATGTCAGAGTCGATTAAGGACATTTTTCAATGAGGTATAATTCACAGATTTTAGTAGCAAATCCAAGAGCATTGAAGTATTAAAGAGGCTGTGAATACTTAATTACAGATACGTTACCATCCTACCTTTGCCTGAATTCCCTTAACGCTTTGGAGCTCTGCTCTGAAAATGCACGTTTTGTCTGATGGCGGGGTCGGAGGAGTAGCAGGTACGATGGCCGGGGATGTGTCACATTGTATCTGGTGACAGGGCCGTGAAAGATACGGCGGCTCAGTACGTTTGGCGGTGCTTATCTGGTACATGAGTGCACATTACTTCCCAAAGACCAGGATCACTTTGGACAGTATCATTAAATGCTACGTCATTACCTGTTATAGAGCAGTGCTTTAGCTTCAAGGGCCTCTTGGGACACGTGCAACAGTCAGAAGAATGATGGGCAAAGATGGAGCCGGCATTAAATTTTCAATGGAAGCAGTATTGGCTTTGACTTTTCAGAAGCCTTATCTGTTAGATGGTGTTTGTCACTGGGCCGCGGAGCGGTGGATGTTCGTCAGTTGGAAGTTGCAGGCAGTTGAACGATATGGACAGGTGAAGGCTCCGTGGGGACTGGCCTGGCTCGCGGAGAGCTGGAGGGGGTAAATTGAAGGTTTATTTATCCCATTCGCTGTCAAGGTCAGCTTGCTAGAGAGCTGTCCTATGGATGCTTACAAATGCCAAAATCCTGGCAAATTGTCGGAAAGAGCCTCCAAATCACTGACCTTTGTACAGCTCCCATCAACGTGCCCGTGTCTCTGAACGGGGTCCTTAGAGGGAGTTAAATGGTTGGTAAAACGAGGCTTATGCTGTTGCTGTAATGTCAACGGAGCTGCTATGTATTTTTTTTTTTTATTTTTGCGTTTTCAGCAACAAGGATGAAGTTAAAGATTTGACTGATGAAAGAAGAAAGGGGGGTTGTGCAAAATAATTATGCTGGTGTGGGTTTTGGCAAATGAGTCGGTCTGAATTTCTACATCTGAGCGTATTTCGAGCTTAAAGTCTGAGGCATTTCAGTGTCTCCATTGTTATGTTCCTTGTTGGAAAGGGGTATCTCACAGTTCTTTTTGACATCCCTCCTTCCCCATCCAGGGCACCTGATGGAGTGATAGGGTCTCTGGGGGCTGGCCGTGCTGAGTGATGCGTTCTCCGGCTGCAGACTTCTGGTCTGACTTCACCATGACAGCTAATTTAAGGAGGCAGGACAGAGCCCATCCTATTCTCTTCTGTTCTTTTTGTTGAGGGTGGGAATTTATTAAGCAACATTGTAGTGACAGTTAATCAAATAGAGAGGTCATTGCCCTGCAATTGAGGGACACCCACACCATGGAATATTAGGCATCCATTAAAAAGAATGCACTCGGCTATACCTGTTGACTTGGAGAGAGAGATATTCATGGGCTCATCAGAGAGAAAAGTGTATGAATACTGTGACCAGGTTTCACAAAAGAATAAAACCATTTTCTGCCTAGTGTTGCAAGATAAAATACAGGATACTCAATAAATTTGAATTTTGATTTCAGATACACAAGAAGTAATCTAAAAATAATTTAAAAAATTATTTGTGGTTTATCTGAAATTCAAATTTAACTGGATATCCTGTACTTTTGTTTGCTAAATCTGGCAACTTTCTTCCCCTTCCCCAGATAGGTAGTGTATATGTACATGATGCATATATGTGTCTATATGTATGTATGCATGTATAAGTAAATATGTGTATCTGCATATGGTTACACAGGCATGGATAAATAAAGAAGAACACATTCTAGATAATTAACACGGATTTTTGGGAAGGGGCTGCAAGGGGTTGATATGGAAGTGTGTGTTGGAGGAAGCAGGTGGATGCAAGAAGGAGGGAGTAAAGGAAATGAAAAAGGTAAAAGGACAAGCCCATACGTCATTCATTCACTTGTTCACTCTACAAATCAATGTCTAGATTTTCTGTGCCAGGGCCTGGGCCAGGCACCCAGGATTCCAAGAGGATATGGCCAGGGACACCAGTTTTTGGGCATTCACCTTGCAATGGTGAAAGTTGACAGGGAGGTAGGCCAACACTAGGTATTGTTTTGGTGAGGGTTGTCATGGGCCCTGCAGGGCTTAGAGGAGGGAGTCTCAGCTCCAGGCTGGACAGTCAGCAGTTCCTCTTGTGTTGCTGATTTGGAATAAAAAATAGAAAGTTCCATCTCATTGGCCCTGTTTTCGTTTGCTGGGAATTTCTCCTGGTCTAAATTTTCTCCTTAGTGCCCCTGAGCTTAGGAATGTTAAAGACTGCCTCATGGTGGGCATTTGGGGACCCAGTGAAGGGTAAGAGGGGACTGGCATTGGAGGAAACCTGTGCTCCATCTCTTTTTGTTTAATGGTGAAGACCATGGCTGCTGAGGCCCGTGGACTATTCAAAACCTTCCTCTTATTTCCAAATTCAATTAAAGAGCTGTTAATATGTCCCAGGTTTGTTGTAATGAGCCCATAACTGAAACTGACATCATTATCAATTCAAACAAAACACAAACACTTCATCTTTTGTTTCTTTTGGGAAGTGCCCAACTTCAGCAAGCCCCTGCCTCTCCCTGGCCAGGAGAATGGTTGGAGACTTGCTTGGCAGTTTCTTGCAAATACAAAAGGTTCTGCAAAGAAGGGGCCTTCTCTTCCCACTCCACCCTGCTCCCTTTGGTCAAATGAGACTTTGATAATTGTGGTTCTGGAGTGTTCTTTCTATGGTCCACTTTCCTTTGCAGCTTCCTTTCAGAAGAGGAGTAACTGCATAAAGCCTGGTGAATGGGAATGTTCTGTGCTGTTGTGTGGCCCAAATCTCTGATGTTCTGTGGCCCCAAATATAAGCTTCTTACAATGCAAACTTCACAAGGCTCCAAGATCCACTCTTCTGGAATGAGGAAGAAATAGGCAAAGAATCCCATCCGGTTGGTAATGCAGAGAGAGGAGCAGGAACATCATGGGGTGGTGGTTGTCAGAGGACAGAGGGTGAGGGGTGAGCAGAGTGGGTGACTTTGACCATCAGCCAGGGCAAAACATACGGGTGCCTAAGGGAGTGCCCAGCTGGGCTCACCCATCAGATACAAGGGCTCACTGGGTTTTCATTGGACAGGGCATTAAAAGAGAGGTATAAGAGGTATTAGGGAGAAGGGACATGAATTGTCACTGAGCACAAACCAAGGGCTAGGAATTGCTGAGTACCTGATGTAGGTGCCCACTGATCTTTAATTCTCCCAACAATCAAAAGACACAGGTGGTGACAGCCTCAGTGTTTTCAGATTAGAACAGTAGGTCACTGAAAGGTAATACCTTTTGCCCTACTTCACAAAAAAGTGAGCACATGGTTGAACTTGAACTCAAAGATTTGTCTTTAAAACTTTCTGAATGTGGTTGAGAGATGTGAGAATTTGTAGACTTTACTCAACAGGTGTTCTTGTGAGCTGTGAACTCATCCATGGATGATCCAGAAATCCCCACTCCTAAGGCACAAGGTAACCCCTCCTCTGGCCTCCTGAGTCCTTGGCTTAAACACGGAGCTGTGGCTTCTCTCCTAAAGTCCTTCTTTGCACCCTGGATTCATCCTTTCTCTGAAGGGGCTAAATCTCCCTGGAAGCTCTCATGTGCACTGGGAAATCGATCCCTCGCTTCTCACCTGGATTTGAGTGTGTGCCAGCTCTGATGAGGCTGTGGGTGTGAACCGAGCCACGTTGAAGGCTAGCACTTCCCACATGCAGTGGGGTTGATGCAGTGGCTGGGGAGCATGCAAAGCCCTGGCTGAGGTGTGCTGCAGCCTGTTCTGGGAAGTCAAGGCATAGCTTCCTTCCCAAACAGCCTGTTTTCCAAAGGATCTGGCACCTGGAGCCCTGGATGAAAGACCCCCCCTCCCACGTCCCCAGCAATGCCAGGGCGAAGCACTGGGAAGCACTTGTAATGGAGTGAGTGCAAATTTCCTCTTGTTCTTGCCCAGCCCCAGGGTCTCAGTGACTCCTCTGTGTAGGTCTGCAGGTCTTGTTGCAGCTGACCATCTCAAAGTGGAAAATGACCAGAGGTTTCTGCACAGAGCCTGACTGGCTTCCAGCTACCTGAGCTATGTTTCTCAGGCTGCTTCACAAACCCCTAGAAAGGCTGTACAGACACAAATTCCAGTGATCGGTGTCCAGTCCACAAAGAAGCCAAATGTGCCTTTTTGTTTTTCCTCCCTGCCCTTTGATGGACCTTGTGTTAGTCCTTCCTTCCTTCACTCGCTCGCTCACTGATCTGGTAGTTAGTTAACTATCGAGGGTTTCCTGTAAGCAGATGTTGTCCCAGCCTCTGAAGACTCCGAACAAAGTCAAGATGCCTGTGTTCATGGAGGTTATAGACTTTAGTGGAGCAGATGATGAACATGTAGACAAACACCTGAGATACTTTCAGAGAGCAGTATGTGCTGTGAAGAAAATGCCTCAGGTGAATATGATGATCAACTCTTAGGTCTTTGAGCTGAAACCTGAGCATCCGAGGGTGCCCACCAAGGGACGGCTTGGAGAAGGAACTCTTCTGACAGCGGGAGTCTCTGCAAAGGCCCTGGGTTGGGAGCTCAGTGGTACAGGTCCTTGCACCTGGAGCTCATGGTGGGATTTTGTCCTTAGCCCAGTGTCTCATAAGGAGCCCAAAGAGTTCAACTTCCTGATGCCCCTGCAACTTGGCTTGCAGGGCTCTCTTCCCCAGGAGTCCTTCCCCTTTCCCACTGATGTTCTACTCATCTGAAATGCCCCCCTTTTTATGAAGTCTTCTCAATCTCCCTGGCAGGATCTTCTATTTCTCTCTCCTACATGCTTCCATTGGACAGAGCTCCCTGTTGGCAGCACATCCATGATCTTGCATGGCGTTTCTGAACCCTCAGGCCATGTGGTGTCCAGTAGCTCCACAGGACTTGGTGCATGGCATGTGCTCAGGTGTCTTCCTCCAGGCCAGCAGGTACATTGCTCAGGAATGAGGCTGGTGGAGAGCCCTCGGGAGATGAAGGCCAGAACTAGGCTTCCTGCATTCCTTCCAGCCCTTTTGGGGAGCCCTGAGTTAGGGACTTGGCAGGAGCATCTGTGCCAGTTATTTTTAGCTTTGGGTGAACTGCTAGGTGAGGGGTGACTCAGACTGGTGAGCAAAGAGAGGAGGCTGGAGGCAGGAACAATATTGCTGGCTATGGGCACAGCATCCTTGAGGACCATCCCAGCAGGTCTTCAGGACCAGAGCCATCGCTGGAAGAGACAAAGGTGAGGTAGGTCTTTCTTACCATGGGCAACAAAAGTGAATTAATCCTTGAGCAGGAGTTGCTGGTAAAGGCAACTTGGAGATGTCCCATAGAGGGGCCACTCTTATTAACTAGGTGACCCTCCAGAGACAAGGTCTGTCTGGGATTTCCCATACATAGCTCCCTACCCCCGATGATGCCCTTGCTATGGACAAGCTCAGCTCCAGCCCACAGAGAGGTGACACATGGATTTACCATGTGGCATTTATTCTGTTGGAGCCATCTGAGCCAAGAGCCTGCTCTGACCGCCCAGGCCTGCTGAGGACTGGGAGGCAGCACACTCACCCTTGAAGTCTGAGAACACTGTGTCCTTCTGTATCCTCCTCTGCCTCTCTGGGTTCCAGACGCTCCTTCTCCCCATTCTAGTACTGCCCAGAGCTCTTTTCTCCTTCGAGAGACAAGGTGACCTGGCCTCCTTCTCCCTCTCCTGTTTTTGGTGGCAGGAGTGGTTACATCAAAAGACAGAGAACACAGCATGGTTGCAACTGTAGCCCTTAACTCATCTTTAACCAACAGCTAACAAACTGCCTTTCAGCATGATGGGTGCTCATGAGTCTTTGGCAAGGGGCAGGTGAGTGGGCAGTTGTCTCAGTTGCAGGATTCGCGTGATCACACTACATCCTCTCTTTGCTCCAGAGACTGACTCCTTGTGATAGCCGACCATCAGGACTGAGTTCCAGTGTGCTCCACACATCTCTGAAACTCCAAGCCCAGCACAGAGCCTGGCATGAGTAACTGCTGAAAGGACACCTTATTTTGTGGCTTTTGCGAGATTTTCTTGATGAGTAGTGACTTTGCTAAAGGAGGTGAAATCATGACCTTGACCTTGAGACAGCACCATTGTCGATAGAGCTGCAAGGCTGCACTCTGGGCCGCCTACCTATGTCACACTAACTTGCAAAAAGTCCCAGGAATATTTACAGTTGGTCTTTAAAGAGCAGTGGATACGAATAAAAGAGCAATATCTCACATCATTAGTCCATAAATATGCAGTTTAGTTTTATTTGTCAAATAAAATAACCCGAGATTGAACTGCTGAGTTGAAAGACACAGACACACATACACCCGTCTCCTTGCCCTGCCTCTTCCCCTTCCTTACGTCTGCAGCCCCTCAGGAATGTTCTCTTCCCCAGGGGCCCTACTCCCTCCATCTTCTCACATTCCTAGGAAGAATTATTCAGGTAGTTTTCCCTCCATCTCCTCTTGAGGAAAGCTAGCCAAATACCTAGACTGTCACCAAGGCCAACCGCTCAAGCTCCTTGGGGAAGGGACACCTGAAATCCCCTCTCTTCTTCCCTCATTTAAGGGAGCCTCCTTTTCATTCTGTGAAAGGCTTGGAGTCTGTGCTGGGCTGCAAGTTGGCTCTGCTGGTTGTGGGGGATTATGCTGTGTTATTCTGCAGGAACAGCCTGGATTTCATGTGGTCACTCGGAGTCCAGTTGGGTGTGTGTAAACTGGCAGGGGCCCTGGAATATGAGCAGGATGTCAGGGACATATTTCCTCTGGGATACAGGACTTCTGAGTGTAGGGTGGAGGCCCAGCCTATGTGCCCTGTTCTCATCTGGCTCTGGGTAGGACTTGCCTGGGATGCAGGTGTGTACCTGGGCTCTGTCCTGTTGAGTGGCCCCATGTCCAAAGTGCAACAAGGAGGATCAGTTGGCTGGGCATCTGGGCTCCTGATTAGTGGGTAGGGGTGGGTGATACAGCCCTACTTCCCCACAGTGCTGCCTGTACTTCATGAGTCTATGAAGAGAAGACTTGAACTTTATCTAACTTGGGTACTGCTCAGCTGGAGCAGAACATGTTCTGATCTGAACTTAAGCAGTTGCTGGTAATTTTTTAAGGAGCAGTATTTAAGACAGTGTATCCCATCAATATACAATATCACCTAGACTCAGTATATTAAGTCTGAACTTTATCTCAGAATGTCAGTTCTTGTGAAAACAAGACCTTGACTTCCAAATTGGCTGAGCTCCATCAGGGTGACTGAGGGACATGATGGTGAAGCCAGAGGGTCTTAGATGAATCCAGAGACCCTCTAATGTTCACCCACCAAAATTCAAGGGCTTTTTGGGTCTAGCATTGGAGTTATGATTTCACTTGTGATTTTCGTATAGGTTCAGGTTTTCCCTAGTATCCTTACAGCAACTGTGATAAAATAGTCACAGACAGATTTTAGACTGGTAAGTCACGAGCACCCTCTAAAATGCAAGGGTCCAAATGCATAAGTAAGCCCTAGTTTTCAGTTAATATGACTTTTTCTTATTGTGCCTCTGCAAGATATTTATGTCTGTGGATGCTATGTTTTATTAAACTGAAGGAAGTTGGTAATGTAATAAAATTCGAAGCTGTTGTATTTTTCT
Source organism: Cynocephalus volans (assembly GCF_027409185.1). Classification (NCBI taxonomy): domain Eukaryota; kingdom Metazoa; phylum Chordata; class Mammalia; order Dermoptera; family Cynocephalidae; genus Cynocephalus; species Cynocephalus volans. The sequence continues at coordinate 87,541,264 of NC_084469.1, read as the reverse complement.
CATCACAATGCTCTCTCTGTAAGGCACTCCAGAGGCATAAGGCTTTGTGCTACAAACTGAGAGAAGAGATGCCCTGAACTGAGAATTCAGTCTTCTTAGGGATCCAGAAGAAACACAGAATTAAAATTAGTGGAAAAAGGAAAAAGGTTGTACCGAGTCAGGCTTTCCCAATAAGCGAACAGTGGCCTCAGTATGCGAGATGTATAGAAGTGTTAAACATCAGGTCTGAGCTGAGAAGTTGGTTTGAATCAGGGAATTTTGCAGCATCTGCCTTGAAGTTTGATAAGAACAGAATGATTCTGACATGATTTGTAGGGATGGTCTTCAGGACATGGGAGGGGCTGGCTTTTCTATTGCATATCTCCCATGAAATCTTACCCTTTTGGTGTCCTTGGGAGTTTCATCTTTTTAAGTGATGGTCATTTTGTTGGTGCCAAGATACTGTTTTTGTGCTTGAGCACTTGTCAAAAATTGTGACATAAGACAGAAACTTACACTACTTGCCATGAACAAAAAGGAATGTGTCTTGTTAGCAGCACAGGCAGGATACACAGCCCAGGCTGGCAGTTTTATTGCTTTTGCAACAGGAGAGAAAAACATCATCCAGTTCAATGATGCTTTATCCTTGAAGAAATAGGCAAGGTTTAACCTGCACCACCAGAACAATGGGTTTCTCATGGCCCACTCCTGCTGACTTCCAGACACAGGCTGTTGGGGAGCGTGCTTAGACTCTCGGGGTGGTGTCTGGGCAGTAGAGCATCTGCATGCAGATGAAATAAACACCCCACAGCACTGTTTGGTCATGGGAAATGTGCCAGGTGTCAGATCCAGAGCTGAGAGTCTTCCAGGGTACAGACACATCCCCAGTGTGGCCCCACTCAACAAAGCCACTTTCAAGGCCAGGTCTACACCTATGAGTTCTTTCCTCTTGGATTAAATGGGTCTTGTACACATTAGGCATTCATGGAATGGGGCTGTCAGTGTCGGTCACACAAACTGGCTGTACTGAAATGATCTGGTGTTCGTTGCATCGTCTCTCCATAGACATGACTGAGAGCTTAGTTCAAACTCAGCTGTAGCACAGTGGATTTGCCTGTCGTGAAGACAGCCAAATGAAAGTTCCATGAAAAGTATTTTAAAAGACAGTTGTTGACGATAAGTAAAAGTGTAGTAAAAGGTTGAAAACACAGAAACTCTCTAGCCTGGGTTTGTCTTCTATAGGGTGCCTTTGGGGCACGCTGAACCCTGTCACCACCCCTGTTGACAGAGAGCACTTTGCAGGATGTGGGAGTGAGGTGTCCTAACCAGCCCTGCTTTACCTATCAGCCGGAGCTCAGGCCTGACAGAGAGAACAGAAGGGGTCAACTCCCCAGAGTGGGGAGGAGCCTCGCCTTTGAACGGTGAATTTAAGACATTTATAAAACATCCCTAAACTTCTTCCAGGAACAAAAGTTTTAAATGAGAGAAAGAGCCTCAGCTATTTCAAGGTCTTGGATTCATTCCCTTCCTGGCGTTTGTGAGCAGCCGTGCAGATTTTTCCTCCAGAAATGGAGAAAGACTGATTTAGCAAGTTTGCAAAGAGCCCACTTGTGTAAGACACCTTCAGTCCTGCTTTAAGGTAAAACTTTTCTTTCTATGACGAAAACAGATAAGGGTCTTGATTGTGTTCGTCCTAGCATATTTCATGGCGTTTTACTGAATTAGTGACTACTGTGGCAATCATTTAGGAAAGAGACCAAATTAAAATATGGGAGCCTAAATCTTTGCCATCTTTGCTTGAGATCCTCATGTTGTCCTTATCAGTTTCTAGTAACCTGCAGGATGTCCAGGATGACCACACAATTAATGGTTTATTTAGGTGTCTGTCTCTTAGTTACACTGAGAGCTCCTTGAGAACAGGGCAGTATCTTATTTTTGCATCTCCAGCCAATAGCTGCAGTGCCTGGCAATAAAAGATGCTCACTAGATGTTGATTATTTAATTTACATTTAATTGACTGACCTTCCTACTCCCCACAATGAGACCAGGCAGAGGAATGATAGGAAATGTGCTGATAGTCAAGTTTTAAGAACATGAAGTATAGTCTTTGTGAAAACCATGCTTTTTTCTTACAGTTTCTGAACAAGCTTCTCTTGATAACTGCACTGCTGTTCATGCCTTAATCCAATCTGAATTTAACAACCACCTTCTCTAGGAAGTCCTGTCTGTGTATCACAGGTTGGACATGTACCTGCAGTACACACAGACCTTAGGGGCATCACAGCCACTGGGAGGAGGGTCTGGCACCAACCACTGGGCACCTTCATCCAGAGTTCTGAGGGCAGGTGGAAAAGAAAGATGGGGATGGCTGGAGGAAATGGCCAGGGGTTAGAGCAGCCCATATCTGTGATAGAGGGAAGGAAGGGGATACTTCATTTTGGAAAGACAAGTGATGTGATACAGGGTGAGGCAAAGTCAGTGGAAGAACAGTGACAAGGAAAACCTGTTTGGTGACCGAATTCCAGGATTACAGCCCCAGCCTCCCATGACAGGGGTGACCAAGGCTAAGATAATGGACTGACTTGTGCGCATCAGTCAATTAAACTAGGAGGGAAGCTTCAAAGGAAAGTCATTACAGTAAAAATTGAACAAGCTCTACGAGCTCTGGGCTGACTTTGAGGATGTATCTGAAATCACGACAAAACAAGGTTGTTGTGTTTTTTTCTGGGCTAAACTATTTCAGTTTTTGGTGCATAAATGTTTGGAGTGTAGGAGAGGTTTTTTCCCTAAAGATAAAGCCTGGAGTCACAGAGAGCCTCTCTTAAAGAGATGCCAAACAGGAAGGAGAGACCAGAGGAAGGGCCTTGGATGGAACTCCGCAGCTGGGTTAAGGGGAGTACAAGCCCCCCAGCACATCCCTGTCTGCAGTTTTCCCCTTCTCTATGACAGATGATGTCATCACATGCACACAGTTTAAGACAGAGAGCATCAGGAGCCTGTTGGACCATCAAGCAGTGTCGCATTTCTGGTTAACCTTTGCAGTTTTTAGTTAAAAAATGAAGTAATCAAAGAAAAATGTCTAATAGTAATAATAATAATAATATCATAAGCGTGCCCCACATCATGACTGGATTTCCAGAGGACAACATGTTGCCATTTTAATCATTCTGTTTTTGTTCCAGAGACAGAAAAAAAAAATTATAAACTGCCTATCCCCCTGATAATACGAATACACCTGTAAATAAACATATCAACGTCTACACACAATGCACATTTATGCAGAATCCATACTCTTGGCAATTCTTTAGTTATCAAGTAAACGTCCTTCTGAGACTAAGAAATGACGCTGTTAATTCAGCCTTGGGGTTTGGGGTAAAGTTGGACTATCTGTGAATAAAAAGGTGAGGCTAATTAAGTGGCATTCATTGGGGATTTGGAAAAGAAGAGGCTTCTTGTGGGAAGGTAATTATATCTTCATTGACCCTCACATGGTCCCCCTGCCCCCAGAGGCGGGGACTTCCTGCCTTGCAGAGTGACATCTCCTTTCAGGATGAGCTGCCCATCACCTTGCGCAGGCCCCCTGCCCTCCACGGATGCGTTTTCTAATCAGTTCACATGATTGAGCTTCCACCAAGTGATGCTTTACTTAATTCCTTTCCGCCTGTAGGGTGTGAGGCTTGGAGGGCCTCTCGTCAAAACTTTGGAGGGCTCTGTCAGTTTGAAAAGAACATGACCTTTAAATTGTATCAGTATGTTTGCTGGTGCATAAGGGAAAAGAAAAGGTTCGTCCTGATGGAAAACCACTCCGAGACCAAGGAGTAATTCAGAGGGAACCAGCCCAGGAAGTAATTTGTTTATACATAATTTGCTAAGTGGGGCGAGAATCGGGACCATGTACCTGCCTGGAGAGAAAGGCCTGAGCGTTGGAGTCTGGGGACATTCAGCCCATCTTAGGCTATTTTTCTTTTCACGGCTTCTCCCCTCTGAGCCACAGATGTTGCCGCACTGTTATTAGAACCGTTAAACCAGTATACTCTTGTGACTGTCATTGAGAGACAGATTTTAAGCATGAATCTACTTCCATATAAATGTCAGTTCTGAAGCTGAATTATTAACTCCTCCAGAGGAATTAGGAAAGGCTGTTCTGATTCTGTATGACCAAAGTAGAAATGTGAGGACTATTTTTTGAAAAAGTTTATAAAAACTGCTTTTTAGGGATCAAGACATATCTTCTGATGTTATTTTGAAAGTTTTATTAGTATAAAAAGAATTCAGGAAGCTCATCTCTTTTTTACACCTCCCTCCCCCTTTTTATTTGCGTATTGTGTATAGTTTTCATTGTTTTTTTGTGTAAGTTTTTAAAGTTTCCATGACTTTGAATTTAGAAAACCTTCGACTATGACCCTTTGTGTCAGGGTTTGTTACTGCTCCCATCCTTTTTCTAGTTAAAATATTTTGATTTATAGTGCAGGAAAAAATAGAGGCTAAGATAATGGACATTTCCTGGTTTAAGGAGGTGACCAAAAATAACAATTTGAGCTTGGAGCAGATATATGCTTATTTTATTATTTTTAATTTGTGACATCTTTCTCCTTCAGAATCAAGAAATGGTTGATCCTTTGCTGAGGGGACAGAGGACAATTCCATGGAGTGTAGTGAGTACACATGAAGATGGGAGGTCGCTAAGCATGTAGGTCTTAGTTTGCTTGGCTATAACTTGGCTGTAGAACCTCTTGCTCTTCTGTGGAGGGTAATGTTATTGGTGGAGATTAATAATTTTGGAGAAAAAAGGTGGCTTCCTCAAAAGAACTCACATTACAGAGCAACATTCACGGTGGTCTCTTTCTATAAACATATTGTGACCAGACAATATATTTGCTGTTTGTAGTGGCAAAGAGCAATGAACAAGTTCTTGACTCTGAGTCCTGTTTATCCTTGTGCTGTGAAGAATAATCATTTGTCAGCTTAGGTGAAACCCCTGTGCCCGACTGCAAGCAACGGTGCTGTGAAGTATTGACTGAGTCTGGGTTCCTAATGCAAAATGCAAAATGGGAATTGAAACATACTTGATGGAATTAAAACATTAGTATTGGCTTTCAGCTCTTGGTTCTCTAGCTCCTGTAACAAATGCATGGCATCTTAAAATCAAAAGCCACCAAACCAACAGAAAACAGTCAGGTGCCTTTGCGAGGCAGAGGAGACACCAAACCTTGATGCGAGATTTGCAAATTGATTTTCTCGTGTGGACTTTAGCAACTGTTTTATCTCTACCTTTGACATACACTTTTCATTTATTTGAAGTAGAATGCTTTTATTTTTCTAAGGGAATATGAAGACACCGTGACATGTTAGATAAATGAAATAATCTTGATTACCACATTAGGCCATACAGGGAATCTTAAAAAGAAAATGTCATAAAAAATCTAACATGTGTACACATTTACTCTCATGTCAGTGTTTATAAGCATGTACACACACTGGGTCTTCTTCACAGTGGAGCTCACAACAGCATGGAATTTGGTGTCTGGTCTCTGCCAAGGAGCGCATAGGGAACTTAAAGTGGTATGTCCTCCCATAGTACATGGACCTGAGTATGGTCCCAGATAGCAATCCTGTCCTTCATCAAATAAGTTTAACATCCATCTACATGGCAGAAACCAACATGTATGGTGTGCCTCTCTGCCCCTGCTTAGATCCATATTTAATTCTAAGTCTTGGGACTCTGAATACACTATGACGACCAGGCCCTTTATGCCCAAATTAATCTGGGTACAATTCTTTAATTCTATTTCCTCAAAGGTTTTAGGAAATTTGTGTTTGCATTACCACCCTGATGGTCACCAAGAGGTGGCACCCTTGGGCTAGGGACACAAAATGGCACCAAAGGGCCATGTTCGGGTTCCAGACATATCCACTCATATATACTTAAGATGTTTCTAGCAATATCAATTGAAAGCAAAGAAAGCCATGGCAATCTTTTCTAAAGTGTTCTTTGGCCTGTTCAAACATTGCAATATTTCCTTCCTTCCGTTATCTCAGAACCCGGCATATCAGACATTGGTCTGGTTTGGAGTCATTGTTCCTCAGCCCTGGGAAGGCAAGAGGATAAATGGGGGGAAGAGGGTTGGAGGAGAGTGGGAACCTTCATCTGGCCCGAGTCCATCCACTCAGTCAGTTGTCATTCGTGGAGGCCCCGAGGGCAGCCCATCTCTTACCTGCCCAATACCTCCTATGAATCTTGGGCTGGCCCTCAGGAGGCCATGCTGGGCTTCAGGATGGCTTATGTTGATGAAAGACAAGGTTTCTGGTTCTCTTTCATGTCATAAGTCTCTGTTGCTTTGGTAGGTGCTGTGGATTGACTGTTTCCCCACCCGCCCACCCTTGCCACCAACTCATTGAAGCTTGATCCCCATTGTAACAGTGTTAAGAAGGTGGGAAATCAGACTATGACAGTGTTGAAAGGTAGGGCCTTTAGGAGGTGATTGGGACCTGACAACTATGCCCTCGTGAATGGTTTAAACCATTCATGGAGTAATGGTTTAATGATTTAGTGGGTTGTCACAGGAGAGGCTTTAGGAGCTCTTGCCATTCTCACCATGTGATACCCTGTGTTGCTGTAAAGAGTCACCACCAAGAAGAAGGCCCTCACCAGATGTGTTCCCTGGACCTGGACTTCCCAGCCTCTAAAACTGTAAGAAATAAATTTCATTTCTTTATAAATTACCCAGTTTCAGGTATGCTGTTATAAGCAACAGAGAACTCACTAACAGTAGGCTTCCCCTCTGAGGAGCCTGAGGACTATGCTGCTAGCTTTGCTCTTTTGAATCAACAAGATCTTCCTGACCTCAGAATCCCGTTCATTCCAGGTTCAGAATCCCAAATTCCCAGGATTGCATTTGGCACCCCAGCCATCTCTCCCCAGTGTTCATCTGCTGCGAGGAGGCCCTCTGGTCTCAGCCTGCAGAACCGTCACCCAGTTCCTCTAGTCTGAATAGCTCAGGGTTCAAGGTAACTTCTGGCGACTTCTCCAAGGGGTGGGGGTAGTGTGGGTTCCCTGCTTGGCACCTGCTGCTGGCCCACTCAGCTTTGGGTGGAGAGGGACAGCTTGGCCGATTGGTTGGGAATGTTGTCCTGGGGTATGAAACTTTCCTGAGATTTGGGTCTGGCTAGGTGAGCTAAATCTGTTCTCCAGACACATTTTGAGTGAATTCAGCTTTCACGAAATGCTAATGTTGATATTGTTTACGTCTGGTTGCATTGTTTTTCACTTTAAAATTACAGCTTTAGTACATTAAGCTAATTTCATAATACTGTATTAACTTAATATTCCATAAATCACACATGTCAGATTGCATTGTTATGGATGCACAAAACCCAAATTTACTACTCAAGCTCTCCAAACACATGTATTCATAATTTGCTCCAGCGAGCCCTGTGCCGCCATATAGGGTTAAGGAATTACACATTCCAATGCCAGGCACAGATCATTCTGCACACTCTCTCTCTCTTTCTCTCTGCAATTGTTCTCCATACAAATTGAAACAATATATTTCCAGCCATTTTCATAGTTGTAATTACTAGCAAAAATCGTAATACCGTGAACATATTTTAAACACCTGCACTTTTGGTCCAATTCATTTTTTTTTTTAAGCTGAATGTTTCCATTTGAATAAGGTTGAGAAAGCTCATTGGTGGTAGCAACGGCAGGCTATGTTTTTTTCTGGGGAAGATTATAACTTTGGACTTGGAGGAAAAAGGTAAAGAGACTGGCAGAAAGAAAGCTTGCTCCCCCCACCCCTTCATTTCTTTTTCTCTCTCCTCCCTTCTTCCTTTCTCTCTCTCTCTTTTTAGCTTGGTGAAAGGGATTTAATTGCAGCTGGATGGGCTTTTACATGCTCCCTGGTCTTCTTGCAAAGGTGCAAAGTTCTGTGCTTAAGCATGGTTTGCTGGTTCCGGGGAACAAAGAGATGCTGTCCATGGGGGAAATGGTGGTGGGCTGGGGCAGTTGAGGAGCCTCTGTGGGTTTTTAAGCACACACTGTCTAATCGGGCTCTGACAAGTCCATTGTAAATCAAAGGTCTGGTAAGTGGGGATGCCAGAAATGTTTGATCTCCTTCCAAGCCTTGAAACAACTTGCTTATTTTTTCTGCAGTTTGGCTCCTCACTAAAATAAAACATTGCGAGATGAATGTTCTGACGGGTCATTGTGTGTCAAGCTGTCACTCTGTAATGGTTACATATTTCAGCTGGATTGAGGTGGTGCTGGTTGGGGGAGGTCTGGGAGAAAGAGAGAGGGAGAGAAGGGAGGGTTAGGAAGGAGACAAAGAGTAACAAGATTTCTGCTTTCTCCTTGTGGCTGATCTTCATTTAAACCAAACACTTGTCATGTTCAGGGGAAGTTTTATAAATTTTTAATGATATTGGGTACAACTGGTGCTTTGAAATTTGCTGTACTTTAATTTTTTCTTCGTTAGCAAAGGTTCACTAATGCATTGAAGTGCTAAGAGCGTATCCTAGGGATGCCACGATAATTGTGTTGTTAATAATATTGTGGCACTAGTAATGTTCTCCTGGTAATCAAGGCATGAGATTTTTTTTTAATATATTCAGTTATTACACTGCATCTCGTACAAATCATGTCAATTACAATTGCCAGCCTGTGACAGTTAAAATAATTGTATACGTTTTCTAGAATTTTCCATTGGCTTGGCTAATCAAGCTAAAAAAAAATCAACACATTATTTGCATTAATTTTGTTTCTAGTCTATTTCCACTCCTAAATCATTTGTCCATCTACTTCAAAAGGCAGAACAGTAAGTATTTTAATAATAAATATACAAACACATTCACACCGACCTAATTTAAGAATACTTCTATAGGTCTAGCAAGACGGAATCATCTGGTAGGAATGTTTTGTGTGACTGGGTTTATGACTTTAACTAGTGTGCGTGCATGCTGATATTGAGTTCACATTGTATACACTTGGGATATGTGGAGTCTATGTTTATATATACAAATCTTGTAAGAACATTCATTTTAGCATTTTCTATTTCTGTATTCAGTCCATAGTTCTGTCTAGGTCTGGAAAATTGCATGATTTTGGTCTTTCCTTTTTGGTTTCACTGAAATAGCTCAATATTCCTCTGCATCAGGAAATGATGTATGTAATACTTTGCAGAACGGCGCTGCAGATTTGCAGCTCAAACACTAGTCTTCCACTTCTATGAGCTCTACCTCCTGACCGGCACTGAAGCTTTCTTTATTTGGAACTAAAATAGCTAAACACTCAAAAAGTACTGAACATGTGAAACTGGCTGCGCACGGAATCCCCTGTGGTGTCTCAGCAAATTTCCCCAAAGCTTGGGCTCTCTCTCTCCTTCACCCAGCGACCCTCCCCATCACAGCCAGGAATAGGGAGGGGTTTTGGTTACATGGAGGCATTTTGAATGAGGACCCTAGGGTGCACCGGAGAAGGGGAGGAGATGCTGGGAGGCTCTCTGGGGAGCCCTGTCCTGCTGGGCTGCCACTGCACGTGGGAACTGGGAGTTGGGATGCCTTTTAGGCAGACCCCGAAAAGTGAGTCAGCCTTGCCTCTTTTAGCTGTGGAAAAGAGAGTCTCAGAAAGCAAGCAGGCAGTGTAGTGATTTCTGAAGGAGCCCTCAAACAAGAAGGAACACAGTAGGATTATTTGAGAAATTATTGGGCAGCTCGATGATGTTATTTAGAGAATAATAAATAGGCTCCCCTCTTCCTGAGCCCCACCCTACCCTCCTTGCTCTCCACAGTCTTCTAAGCCCTGTCTATGGTGTCAAGGTTTTGCATAAAGATTGGTAGCTACAGGTTATGGGGGTAAGGGCAACAAAATATTTTTTTCTCCTTTTTTAATGCAATCATGTTCTCTTAAACATGGCTTGAACAAATCATCTCTCAAAATGTGGAATTTATTTCTCAACTTTGCCTGGAGGTACAGCAGCAAGAACAGATTTTTTCCCTCTCTCTGGCCCTTTGAGTCCTGACCATACAGAATGGATGGCTTTAGAACTGTATACGGACAGGAAAATCAATGCGTCATACCAGGAGGCTTCAGGGGTTAGGTTCCCATGTCCATGTCAACAAGGCTATTGGTTTTTTTAATGCTCCAAAGTTATCACTTCCCGGCTGCAAGAGCCACCACTGTGACTTGTGTGGTCAAACCTTAACAAAAGAATTTCCCGTTGCCCACCACTCGGTGGCATGGAATTTAATTATTGCGCAGAGAGAATTTTTCCAAGTATGACCATCTAAAACAAACAAGCAGACCCCCAATCGCAGATATGCCCAGGGCAAATGGCCTGTGTGTGACAGAGGGGATCAGGTATTTTGTCAGGGACCGGGACATCACGTTTGTATAGGCTTCTGCTCTGTGGCAGGATGATGGGTGACCCGGTGGGTCTCTGCTACGTCCAGGAAAGAGGGCAACCTGGCTTTTTTCAGAGGGTCACCTGGGTGTCACTTGGAGTTGGGGGTGGGGGCAGCTGGGACTGCGCACATCTCTCCTGCTTTAACTGCCACTGCTCTATTAAGGAGACTTCAGTTTGTCGGTAGAATTATGTGCTATCGGATGAAGACCATGTTGCTTCAAATAATACTTGAAATGGTCAGATTTTAAACGGAGTATTCAAAAATGAAGGTTTGGTTATATCTTCGTCAATTTAAGCAGTCCAACAACTGCATTGGGTTTACTGAGCTGGGAGGAGTCCCTGTGCCCCTCACAGCAATCCTGTATGCAGACCCAGATTCAAGGAGCTTGCAGCTGCAGTGGGTCCAGACCCCTCCCAGACGCCTGGCCAGGCAGAGCCTGTACCTTCCTAAAATGGCCTTTTGATCTGGTTTTTGTCCTCACTGCCTCCCCCCCCACCTGCTTTTCCCTGGGCTGTCCTGTCGGCGGTGACACAGTGCTAACACCACAGTGCTGGAGGCCACAGTGAGCATTGCTCACTCGCAGCAGGAGGATGAAAAGGCAGTGCAGATGTAATTTGTTTTCAATGGCTGTTTCAAAAGAATAATTGTGGTGACATTGCGGGATCAATATTATAGATTTTTGTTTTCAAGTACACTGTATGTGTGGTGCTAAGGGGAGGCAGGAAATACAACACTGCAGCCTGAATACAATAAAAATGGATTGAGGTCTGTGGGTATGTGTCGGCTGCTAGCCATCACGGGTTTGGAACATCATTGGTGGGATTACCGAGTTTGTCCTCTGGGTTGGTATTTCATGGTGAATGTGTGCACATTTCCTGGAGTTTTCCTCTTTTGCTTCTTTTGGGACCTGTTTCCTGAATCTGTGTAAAGTAACTGGAGTGAGTTTCTATAATCAGAGCCTTGGCTTCACTTGCTAACAAGCGGAGGTGGCCGGGGGTGGCGTGCTGTGTGTTCTGCACAAGGGAAGTGAAGGTCTATGGAAGGGGCTGCACGCGTTCACAAGAAAACGATAGCTTCTAGTCCGGATAGGGTGTAGGATGACTCCAGCAGCCATATGTTTCCTCCAGCTCTTCAGGTGAAGCTTCTAAAGGACAGGACTTTCCATAGCGTTTGTGGGTCCCAGATTGATGCAGGGACTGCTGTGATTGTGCGAGTGAGCCCCCAGTCTCCCCTCGGAAAGCCTTAGGCTGCAGCCTTGTCCTTGGACAGGACGATGTGCTCTTTAGAGAAGCACTATGCAAGGAAGCTTGTCTGAACGTGAAGACTGTCACTTTAAAATCCCATGAGCACCAGATGAGGCGATCAAGGCCTCCTGAGTTAAGGCGGGTTTCCTGACTCAGGGTAACTAGACAAAAATGTAGATCCCAGGGTGAAAATTATATGAACAAAGAATTAGTAATAAAGCTGAATAAATGTAATGAGATGTGAAAGAGAGCATGGTGCGTGCTTTCTCCCGTCTTTTGTAATTAGCCCTTGAAAGAAATGGAAATCCTGGAAAAATACCTTGCTAGCTGCTGGCTTCAAATTGTAAATGAAAATGATTTGTTTGGGGGTGAGAAAATTGTCAGGTAGAAAGCATGGCTCAATGGACACATTTGACAGATGGGGAAACTGAGGCACAGTCGTTCCTAGTGTCCTGCCTGGTCTCCCACTGAGTTTAAAAAAACTGCGTATTCTGACTTCCAACCCAAAGCTTCCCAAAGCCCAAGAATTTGGCTCTGGTTTGGATATATTTTGTTTGAAAATCACAATGTATTTTTTTGTTTGCTTTTCTCTCTTTTCTTTTTAAATTGAGAACAAATATAAAATCGGGAGAGTTCCACCACAATCTAGTTCTGGCTTATTTTGAAAAATCAGAATGTTTAGCAGTATAAGACCCGTATCCTGTGTGGCAGCATCTGTGTGGAGTCCCCATGCCTGCTGTGGGTTAGCCTCTCCCTCGCACGTTCATGCTCAGCCCAGCAAACATTTGAGATTGTCGGCCCTGTTCTAGAGCAGACTGCAGTGTTCGTGTATGTGACTGCGGTTTTCCTCTCCTCAGACCTATCTCTCACACTTGTTAATTCAGCAGAGCGGTGAATACCAGGGGCACATTGCCCTCAGAGTTAGGCTTTCCTTCCTGCTAAACACAGATCATGATTAGTAAGTATGAGCTGATCAGTACTCTGTGAACTCTAACACTCTATGTGAGCGACGTGTGCGCCTTTGCGATAGAAACTGTCTGGAAGGTAGAAAAACCGAAGCATCTACACATTTCAAAATGGCCAGATGTTTACAGTCACACTTCCTGAGGATTTAATTCATTGAACATTTGCCAAGCTCCTCACTTGAGACTGAGACAAGAGAGAATACTTTCTCTCAAGGAGCTCACAGTCTAACAGGAGAAACCATGGTTAAATTACCTAAGATGTAAACTCAGGTATTATTTACTGAGGTCCCTCTGTGTACAAGGCCCGGTGACTATGTTTTAAGTCACTGCACAAGGAAAATACCCGCTAAAGACAGAAGACAGTGAGGAAGGCTGTATTTACGTGTCGAGGGGGTTGAATCTAGGTTAGAGGAAGTAGCGTCTTCATCACTAATGAAAGATATTTATTGTCAGCTATGACTTAGGCATTGTACTAGGTGCTGAAGCTATAAAGGTGAGAAAAGTAGGTATTAAATAGTGATGAAAGTATACAATTCATGCTAGTAAGTGTCATGAAGGAAGAGTGCACAGTGTGTGAACCCATGTAACAGAGGAATCGGATCAAGTCTGGGGAAGATCCAGGGCTGCTCTGAAGAAGATATTTGGTGTGCAGGTTGAAGGATGAATAGAGAACAGAAGTGCTTTCTATGAAAAGGGATCAGCATGTGCAAAGGGCAGGAGAAAGCCTGTCATACCTCAAGGAAGGCTAGTGCAGGTAGAACAGACAGTGCAAAGGGGAAAGGTGCGTGAAGAGGAGCTGCAGAAATGAATTGGTGGGTGCTAGACCAAACAGGACCTTATGATCAAGTGTAGGACATTTGGTCTTCATCCTTGAAGGAACAGGAAATGAGAAGAGGTTTGGCCTATGTGTGTGTGTGTATACACAGCAACACAAACAGATCTGCCTTTTACAAGGAGCATTTGTTCTAACTCAGGTTTCCCAGGAACCAGGGTCTGAGCCTCAGAGCTTTGTGTGTAGAATGTTCACTGGGAAATGCTCTTAGGAATAATACCTGTGAAAAGTAAGGGGAGCAAGATTGGGCAGAAGGAAAGTGGCATCATGATGAAGTTGCAACAGGGGCCTCAGCAAAGCCTACGGAGCTTGCTGGAGCTAGAATGGCTCTGCAGAAATGTCCTGCTTTGAGGCAAGACCATTGAGCTTTGGGCCTTACACTACTAGCCCCTATTGCATCAACTAGTCATTGGATGTGGGTTATCTCTGGGGAGGAGGTGTGATCTTGGATGAAGCCACTCTCTTCAGCTGAGGACAATTTACAAAGAGGGACTCAGCTGAAAGTTGTCAGCCACCAATACTCTCTGGAGCTGGACTGAGTAGCACACACAGTCCACCTCTTGCAGTATGTAGATCTACTTGTTTCATATAATAAGCTTTGTGAACAGCTCTTCCAGGATCCTGGTATGTCTCCTTTCCAGGGGAGACTTACAAGAGGAGAGTTAGTGGGACAAAGTGCAATTCCCACTGCCGCATCTGGTCTTTGGGCCACATCTGTTACTTGTTGTCTCTGTCCTTTATTACCAATTATTCTCCTCATCCTTGGCTAGCACTTCTGTTGGTCTGAGTGGCTCACATGGTGCAATGACCAGGTCGTCATGTCTAAAGGGTATAGCCCTCTGGTCACCATGCCCTTTTTCAACCACAGTTGCTGCCATCACTCATCTGTTTTCATGATAGGGCACTGGTGACAAGAGATGCCCCAGTGAACCAGCTGGATGCCTCCATTATATAACAGCAATTCTATCTCCTCCCTTCCTATTTGCTAGACTCTCATCACAAGGACCCTGAATGACCAGGTGACAACTGTAGCTAAAAATGTAATGGGACTCTTGCCAAGTTCCCCCGTAGAAGCATTACTTATCTGGGAATCAGTACCTCTAGATCCACAGGGCCTGCAGTCACAGGGACAGCAAGCACAAATTCCCTAAATGGATCACTGGGAGGGATGGTAAGTGGGGCCACTCCTACTTCTACCCTTTTCATGACCCTATGTATTCCACCTGTTGGGGACACAGAATCATATAATTTTCATTGCTTCAGAGTATATATTGAGTCCTGGGGAAGCATGTCTTATTCTTCTAGGTTATCATCTCCAAATTGGTGCCTGAGCTGAATCTTCAAAGGGCCATTTTTGTTTTGTTTTGTTTTGCTTTACCAAGCTGGCAGCTTCCTTTGTGGAGTGATGAGTGATAGAGCCAGTAGACCTCATGGTCATATTCCCACTTTCACGCCTTTCTTTGGTACAATGCAATATTATGTGGGATCTAGTTTTGGTGTAAACTCTTGGATAGTAGCACTGGCTAAAGCCTTGGAGGGAGGAAAAACAGACCCATATCCAGAGTATATGTCAATTACAATCAAGTTGAATCACTGCCTTTCCAGGGTGGAAGGGTTCCAGTGTAATCAACTTTTCCCCAGCAGATGGTTAGCTTTCTTGCAGCATAAAGCCATGCTGGAGACTCAGCGTTGGTCTCCATTGCTGGCAAGTTAGACATCTGGTAGTGGTAGCACCTACATTACTCTTAGAGAATAGGTGCCTATGATACTGAGCCCATGAATAATCTTTGTTTATCACATCTTTGCTAGATTCATGAAGCCATTGTGTAAGTACAATGGTCAATGACCAAGGCTGGCTGATATCAACTGACTGAGTCATTCTTTCCAAGTGATTCTTTAGTGCTTCTCACATGGTGAATGCCCGCTGATGGGCATCACCATGCAATACAAAGATCATCCCACTTTGTGCCCTCTCATAGATCCATCCACACTCCTCTTTCCTAGATCTCTTTGTCTGTAGCCTTCCAATTGTTCTCCTTTCAAGCCTCTTGACCAACCAGCCATGCCATTTGCCACTGCCCATGATTCTATGTATAGTCTTATATCAGACCACTTTTTTTCCCTAGACAGAGTTAATTACCAGGTTTACCACCTGAAGCTTAGGCTATTGGGAGGAAGTTTTCCTTTACTGCTGTCTTTCAAGGCCATGAGTGCATGGAGCTGTAGTGTAGCAGTGGTCTAGTTGCAGCTTGTATTCATATACTGAGCTGAGAACCAAGCTTGGTCTTCTTCCTTCTCCATCAGCTTGTCATAAGCATACTTATGGTCTAATAGGTTTTAGCTGAGGATAGAGGTGCAGCAGTAGTGGGTGGCTCTGAGTCTGAGTTACCAGCTCATGCAGCTTACTTGTGCCCTATGGCCCTACTCATGCCAATCCCAGATGAAATTCTTCCACCTTACAACTTCTGGATAACTTTTGGGTCTACCTGACCTTATGACTTGATGGTTCACAATGAACAGCTCTGACCATGTGGTAACTTGACACTTCCTGGGTATGCAATTTGTCTCCACCAAGGCCCAGGAGTATTCTATCAGTTGTTTTTGTTTTGTTTATTTCTATGTGGTTTATAATACACACTAAGTAAGCTCTGCCTAGTCTTTTCCCCAGTGACCTCTGTGTCTGCCAGGTCATGAGAGATTCCCTGGAGCCTGGTCCTGTTGCAGAGTCCTTCCCTGATCTGTGCTCCTTTCAGAGCTGGAAGACATTCTTGTTGCTCAGTAAATGGATTTGGAGCAATGTTCTGAAATGTGGAATAGCTGCCTCCAGAACCGATAGGGGCCTACCAGACAGAGTGATTTTTTTTTTGTCAGAAATGTGAGATGCAGTAATTTGTCTTTTCCTTTGGATGGGAAGCCCTGTTATGTCTTTGGCCATTGGACCCTTAAAAGATTTATTGATTTGGTGGGTCTCTGGATTTTCTTAGGGCTTATCTCCCAACCTCTGGAGAGAATGTATCTTACCAGGGATGTCCACTGCCAACCTTCGGGATATGTCTTGTTTTTGTAGAGATCAGGCTGGTGAATTAAATGACATGATGGTAATCAACATTCTTCCACCATATACATATTTACTATCGTGGATGGGTGCAAAAACAATTTCAGAGATCTCCATGTGGCCTTCTGTACTGTGATAGTCCTTACCCAAGGTCCAAAGAACCAATCATGAGATTGACAAAGTTCCAAGTATGTTCATTTCAATGACGTATTTTGGGGACTTGGAAAATAACCTCAGAGCTGAATCTGGGTCAAGATTCTTTTTTTTACCTGGCCCCCATGTGTGCACACTCAGGCTATTTTGCTAGGAAGCAGAAGAGGGTGAGTTTGGGAAGAAGTTGGAGATATTGAATAGGACGGCTGAGTCTGACTTGGGTCCCCATCTGAGAAGGCTGCAGATGGTTTGCTGAAGTAGCCTGGGGTTTTCCAATGTGTGGGACATGCAAATAGTATTAAATAGTATAAGGACATTATATTTATACTTTAAAATATAGTGAGTTACAAGATAGAAAAGTCATTCCTTTTCCAATTCAACATGTTTAGATATTTGCTGTGGTTCTAAAATGGGTAGGTTGAGGCTTCTTCAGTGGGAAAAAATAAATTTCCCATATACATAAGACCTGGAAATGTACTGATTTTTATGGTATTGCCTTCCTCGATGTCTGAAGGTGGAATTATTCTCTTGTCCTGATTCAAGAAATATTTGAAGGACAGCTTCCTGCAGAGGAATTTACGTGCTTTGCCCTCTTAGCTTATTTCTGCAGCCTAGTCCCCACCTTAAATATGATGTTTCTACCTTCCAGGTCTAAAGAACACATGTGACTGTGAGTTGTGAATGCAGGGGACTCACCAAAATCTCACCAGTCTAAATAGGAGAAAAAGGGGTGACCCTATTTCTCTTTCTGGTTCTAAAAATTTTAATTTGTGTATAGTAGAAAATATTTTCTAGGATTTAAATTGGCTAAATACTGAACTCTCTTGGGTCAGAATGCTCCCTCCAAAAAACTTGTTATGCTCTCCCCTACCTAGTATCTTCAGTTACTTTGCTCAGCTTAGGGTAAAGATACTCACTGGAATTCATTTATAACATGCTGGAAGTCAAAAGCAGAGTAACCTTGTGACATGGAGATTTCTGATCAACAATTTTTCTTTATTTTGGGCAAGAAATCATAAGACCATGTATCAGTGTTCTATTGCTGCTGTAACAAATTACCACAAACTCAGTGGCTTAAACAATGGTTTAATACCAAGTTATTTTCCTGCACTTCTGTCAGTCAGAAGTCCACCATGGGTCCCATTGGGCTAAAACCAAAGTGTCAGCAGGGCTCTGTTCCACTTGGAGGCTCTGGAGAGAATTCATTGCCTTGAGTTTTCCACCTTCTACAGTCTGTCTTCATGCCTTGGCTCATGGACCCTTCCTCTATCTTCAAAGCAAACAGTGTTACATCTTTCTGACATCTTCTGTCTTTGCATCTTTCTCTCTTATCAAAGCTAGGAAACATTCTCTTTTATTAAGAATTCAGTGGTTATTTGAGCCTACGTGGATAATCCAGGACAATCTCTTCATCAGGGATTCATATCTTTAATCGTATCTGAAAAGTCTCTTTTGTCATGGGAGGTAACATATTCACAGGTCCAGGCTTAGGGTGTGGACATTTTGGAGAGTCATCATTCTGCCTGCCACCGATTGTAACATGTCAAAGTCATAAGGAATCTTAGATTCTCATCTCTGGCCTCCCACTCATTTTGGAATTCCTTCTGAGGCATTCCCAATAGATGTGCTTCCAGCCTCTGTCTTAATCCCCAAGTCACAGAAAGTTCACTGCTGCTCTGAGGTGTTTGCTCTGAGGACGCTCTGTCTCCATTCCCTTCAATAGCTCTTTAGATTTTTTTTTTTCTCATCAGCCTTGAATCTGAAATGTTATAGAACAAGCACAGCAAAAAGCTGCCTCCACAGGACTTTTGATCGGCTTCGCAGGGTCATGTCAGAAGCAACACTGTATTTGCAAGCAGGTTCTAGGTTTGAGTTTGGAGTTTTCCCACCAGACACAGGATGTAGTAGGTATCCTTTTGGTGATGAGCAGATACGAGTTGATTTAGCCAACTTGAATGGCTTCTTAGCCTCGTGAAAGCCAGGGAGTTGGACAGTTTCCTGTTCACATGATCTGTTCATTCATTTATTCACAAATATTTATTGAGCCTCTGTTATGTGCCAGGCATGGTTCTAAGTACCGAGAATCAGCAGCGAACAGGGCAAAGCCCTTTCCCTCATGGAGCCTCCATTCTAACGCTGGGGGTGGGGTGAGAATTAATAAACAAATAAGTCTGTGTTGTAATATCTCAGAGAAATGGGTACTAAGGAGAAAAATAAAGCAGAATAATGAAATTGGCATGAAATGATGGGGCTGTCCTTCATGAGATGGTCAGGAAGCCCTCTCTGGGGAGGTGGTGTTGCATAGAGTTTGAATGGAGTCAGTAGTGTGGAGTCTAGGATTAGGGAGAATCGTTGTATAAAATTCTGAGACATTAACCAAGGTCCATTTCCATCTCACACTTCCTGACACACTCCTCCCCGCCCAGACCTCTGCCTGACAGCCCTCCTTCAAGGTCAGGAGCTGTGGCATCCTACTCCCTGCTTTAAGAAAAGATTGCTGGAGCAGTGCCACAGCACAAGGAGAGCAATACTTTCTAAAGTTTCAGAATAGGTTCTAAGACTCATGGCAAAGGGTTTTGATTTGTCAGAGCCATGCTTGTGGATAACAATCCTAAGGAGCTCAGGGCCTAAAGAGCTTTAGGATATCACAAACAGTAGATGTGGAAGGAGAGGAAAATAGTCAATCTCCTGGGTCCTTAGGTGTGTGGGAGGGTAGCGAGGGGACAGAGGAGGTTAGAGTATGTCCCTTGATATCCATGACAATGATGTGTCAATTTTGGATAATGTTAAGGATGGAAATCTCTTGTTCTAGAGCCAGTATGTTTTGTAGGTAGGACTCTGATGCTATCTCTTCTTGTCCCAAACCCATGATGCCAGATCCCAGCATGCCTACGTTTTCCTTACCTTTTGCACTGACTGCCTGCAGAGAGCTTTGTTCCCAGACTTGGGTCCTGAGGAATCATGTCCCAAGTGCCCTTAATAGAAACATCAGGGTTGATTTGAGCCAATGGGATCTGGCAAACAGAGGATGGATTGGTCTCATTAGTTATCTCATCACCTAGAAAATGCTTCTGGGATATTTCCTTTGGGCTGGTTAACTTCAAACATGAAAGAGCTCATTTGAATAGGAAACACCTGAATGTTTCCAATTTGGCTTGTCCCCTCCACCCCCCAACTAGCCCAGGAAACTGGGGACATGGGGGCTGAGCCCCTCCTTGTTGGCTCTGCCAGTCTGCTTCTCTCTGTTCTTTGGGGTGAGAACAGGTTTGCCTGCAGCAGGCTGAGCCAACCCTAGGTTGGCTGCTAGTGTATTAGCATAACGGGCAGGGCAGGGCAGGGCAGTGCAAGACTTTGCTTCAGAGGCAAGTCTGTAGTACAACCTGCAAAGCCTGGGAAAGAATGCTGCCGCCCTGACTAATAAGGACCGAATCCCAGTGTGGCCGTCAAAACAGCTGGAAGAGCTGCAACCCCTGTTAAATGAGGAATTGGGCAAATATCTTGACACAGAAAAACTGCGTGTGTACCCCGATAGAAATTATACTTTTATAGTTATTTTTACATCCCAACATTACTCTTTGAGTGCCATCATATTTTATGAAAACTTTTATTAACATTTCAAAATGACCTTACCCTCATGGAGGGACTATCAGTCCCAGGAGCTATAACCTATTTAAAACATTTTTATCTTTACAAACACAATAAAGTAAGCTGTCTTCAACATAGATTTGTAGATCTCATTAGAGATACTTTTAAAGAAGGTAGTGCATCTCTGGGGAAGATAATGACAGGTTGTAATCTTTGCATGCAAAGTTTTCAAACATGAACACTTTGTGCAAATGGATTGTTTCATCTTTTGGGTATTGTTGTCACCAGATCTGCTTTGTAATTGCTCTGGCATTCAGTGAGGATGGTTAGGGCTCTGGCTACCCAGAACTGTGCAAGACACATTGGATAGGATGGAGCTGGTGGTCTTCACAGGCTAGCTCCCAGCTTGGCTTGGCCATCTGGGGTGAGGTGAGGGCCTGAGGACCACAAGGGTACAGAAAAGCTTAAGCAGAGCCCAGAGAGGAATGACACCTTTCCTTTGATTAAATCCCACTTGCTTGGTCTCCTAGGTTGTAAATGAGACTTTTCCCTTGGGGAGGGACTGGCTTAGGTAGCAATCGGGGGTGAGATGGGGGGGGTGGGGTGGGTAATTTTTCCGAAATGCTGCCTCCAGTGGCCCAGTGTGCTAAAGGCTTCCCTGCTTAAATGGTCTTTTTATGCAGTGAGATAATGCAGCTTGCACATTGCTAAATCAGGCCTATTTTCTGAGGAATGGTTGCATTCAGGGCAGTTCTAATTTGTCAGAAGAAATGCAGACTGTCTCTCCAGGAGTCTGCTTAAGAGGACATCATTACTCCATGAGCTCTGCCCTGGGTCAATGTGCAGGAGGCTGGCACACCATCCCCCTGTTGGTTCCACCTCCCGGGGATGCTCTGATTTATTAGCATTAAACAGGCTGTGTCCTCCTCCTGGCTCAGTCCACAGGGTGAACATTCTGCTTTGTCCCCTACTCTCTTGTCCCTTTCCTCCAGGGCCAGAAGGCAAGAGGAGGGTCAGAACTTCAGAAATGTTCCTATGTCTTGTGGGAAATGTTGCTGATACAGTAGGGGCTGGTGATGGTGGCTCTGGGGCACAGCTGGTCCTCGAGGAGGCTCAGGGCACTGGACAAGCTTGCTCTGGGAGTGGTTGTCTTTCTGGTTTTCTCATTGTGAGATGACAGTGAGACCACAGGGTTTGAATGCTGGAGAGATGAAGCCAGAGCCACCGGTAATTGAACACAATTAATTCCCCCCAAGTCTGAATGGGAGCAAACCCCGAAATGTTCATCTTATAACCATTTTAACTGCATTTCTCTTTGGGCCTCCTCTTCTATGAAGCTCACTTCATGAAGCACTGTCCTGGCATGGCATCCATTTTAAAGCTCTTTGCTGGGCATGGATTTATTACACTATTATTATCTTAATAATATAAATATGGTCTGATTCCTATTTTGGCTCCACTCTCTGTCATCTCACCTCCTCTTGGATAGTCTTCATCCCTGAGGCCTCCAGACATCTACTCTTGCAGTAGATCATAGGGTTCACAGTATGGACACTTCACCTGACTGCACAGGTGAGACCCTGCTTCTGTTGTCAGCAGCTTTGCGACTGTGGCCAAATTACTTCACCATGTGAGAAAACAATGGAACCCACCTTCAAGGTCATCGTGAGGATTCCATGAGTTAACACACATAGAACTTGAAAAATAGTGCTCAGCACATGATAAACCCTCACTAAGCAGCAACTCCATGCTTGCTGTGGTTTGCCTGGGCTCTCAAGGACTCCATCGATTTTTTTGTCCTGGTGGCCCTGCCTGGCTCCCCTGCCTCCAGCAGGCTTCTCTCTGTTGAGACCCCAGGAGTTTTCTCACCACCGAGCCTATTTCACAGCAGCCCCTGCACGTGTGCGAACACAGCCACAGGAGCTGGCCATGAGGGGAAGGTGGAGGTGGGACACAGAGTTTGTGACAATTTAACCTCCCCTGTGTTGTAAGCCACAGTGCCGTGTCAAGCCTGCTTTCCTAATAGGCCCATCTGACTGAGAAGAGTGTTTGGAGTCATACTCCCCAGGGTCTAGGAGCTGTTGGCCTTTGTCCTTGAGGCAGATTAGGGTCTAGCTGCCTCCAGTCTGGGGCTTGGTGTGCAGAGCAGCAAAGCCTTCTGGGAGGAGAGCCTGTCACCTGCAGCCTGATGTGCTCTGAGACTCACTTTGGCTTTGCTCTTTCCATTTGAATGGTGTTTCTTTACCTCTTCTTGAATCTATGTTCAACTCAATTGATTTCCCAGTTCATCCATCCATGTATCACTAGCTTATCCAACCTATAAGTACATTTTGAGGGCCTACTGTGTATACAAAGATGTAGGAAGCAATATATTTTCTTCCACTTTTTTAGGTGGAGGCTGACCAAGAACAGGGATTTATTCATTAAACATCTCTTCCTCTGGCTTTATTCATTCTGGGTAAGTAATGCACTTGGCTGAAGCTTCTGTCTTGTTAGGAAAGATTGGTCCAGTTAGAGAACAAGGGCATGAGGGCTCACTCCCCGGTTAAATTCATTAGAAAGAATATTAGAAAATAATCCAGTTTTTTTGTCTGACAGCTTTTCCGATAGAAAAGTTTTTGACTTGGTTTTATAATCCAGCAACTGGAAAACCGTTGCCCTCCCCAACCCAGTGTCATTTTTAAACACCTTTATCCTGGATTCTGCTCAACATATCAGCCTGAATGCTATACAGACATAGTGCTGTCAGGGATGAGGGTCTCAGGGGGTCAAAGACAAGAAAGGCGGATGTGTTGTTGCACCCAGTTGTGTGAGCATCGAGGCAATGATGACGGCACGGAAGGCAAGGAGCTGTCATCGTTCACATCACAAAGACCACAGACACCTTTCCTGGGAAGACAACTGACAAACCTTCCCTCAATAAGGGGTGAGCATCACTGGGAAGCCACAGAGCACAAGGCACAGCTTTTCATTGATCACAACCCCTTGTGATGCTCCCAGACTTGTGCTGTCTACGGAGCCATTAAAACTGGGGAGAAGAGAATACAGCATTTGACAATGGTTGTTTTGTTTTAAGACACACACATTAAAAATACATCTGAAATCCGGGGTGCAAAAAATCCAAATAATGTTATTAAATTTCTTGTTGAAGAAGGTCTCGAGGGACAGCTGGCTCCACTCTTTACGAAAAGCTTGCAGAACTCGACTTGTGCGAACAAAGCATCTTCGTTTCTTTTTTCTTCTCCCTCTCTCTTTCTCTCTCTCTTTTTTTTTTCATTTCCCACTTTCCTATTTCTCCCGAGGAGACAAACAAATCTCTGAAGGACTATTAAGTTGCAAATATACCGGAGCCAAAAATAGAAGATGGAGCCTTATAAACATTTTGCATATTTTGGTGTAATTTGTTGAAAATAGTACAAAATATGCTCACAGTTGGCATCTAGAATGCAAATATTAGGAATCCAGTCCCCTGATACATTATGGTTTTTCAGCAGTATAATGTGGGCTCGTCCAAGAGCTATTGTGTGACTTTGTAGTTTGTTGGAGTGTGAGTAATTTCAGTGACTTGTTTGTACAGTGTATTAGGGAGAAGATACATGTCGCCAAGTGATATTAGCTTCTCTGGAGGCTCCAAGGGATGAAAGCCTAGAGTGTAACTCAGGGAAAACATGATACATATATTTTTAACATTACTGATGCTACTTGCTTTTCTAAGCTATTTCCTTAAAATAAAAACCAGGCCAGGATCAAAGTGTGCAGGGGGCTGCCATATTCCAGAACACAGGGGTTAAGTGGCGAGGCTTTAAATGAGTGGACCAGCAGTTCCTGTGTGAGCTAATGGCACTCTCTCCCACCCCAGCTTCACTGAGCCTCACTGGTTTTATGGCTGACGGTAAATTCATCTTCCTTTTTCTCTGACAGGTGAGAAGTCATCCTCTCTGGAATGGGGACTCCCCCAGCACATCTGGCACCCACCTCACAGGTGAGCCTTTCTGCTCCTAAATGATGACTGGTAAGAAAAACAACATGTCTTTCTTGGTTATAAATTTAACTCTTCTATGATTAGTCTGGGCAATTAGGACACCCCTGGGGTTCAGTCTATGGCTGAAGCACAAGCTGGAAGTCTGATTAGCTCAGGTCTCTCGACGCTTGTTCCTGGTAGTAAATGCCTGGCACATAGAGTATTGATTTTCATTTAGATATCTTAATGTTTCCAGACAATCCCAGCAGATGTGGGCTGAACTCAGATCTGCAGGAGCGCCGGTCTGCAATCTGCAAACATTTTTCTTGCCACTTTGTTTCATTTTTCCTAAACTTAACTGATTTGGAATCGGGAGATATAAATGAAAAATGCCGAGCTGGCCTATCAATCACAGCATGCACAAACATCGCCACTGCCCTTTCCTAACATCCTATTACCACCGGGTAGTTGGCTAGTCAAACAGGAATAAAAATTACACTGCAAACATCATAAGTTAGGCTTGATTTGTTGAGCAAGTAGCCTGACAATTCGGTAAGAGTTATATACCTCAGCTTCGCTGAAAATCAGGCTTGTTATGGCTCTGGTACGTCTATAAAGATTGTTCATTTCATATAAAACAGCTACCTGCACTGAACGCCCTGAAAGGAAGAATGATGCTGGTTATAAATATAGAGGAAAATCTATTTGTCTGCCCCTTCATGCTGTTAGCGAGTCACACCGAGCGGCCCTTTGGTGTTTCTCGGCAGCAGGGGGAGTTTTCCGCGGCCACCTTCCCCTCTGCCAGGCTGGCCTGGGTTGAAGCGCATCATCTCTCTTTGTCATATGAGATAAAGCAGTGAAGTGTGACCGGTGCCACCGCCTTGCTCTCTGCCCACCAGGGGGACGCTAATGATATTGAAAAACTAGACGGCATTGCGTTTAAACCAAATGCGAGGGGAAGGCTGTCTGTTGGCCGGCTGGGCCGGATAACAGTTAACGTCAGAAAAGATAAATAGAAATTATTAGAATGGGTTTGGAAGGGATTTTTTATAGGGCAGGGTTGTATTCGTTTAAAGATACATTATTGGACTGTTATATCTGATTTCAAGCTGCTGGGCAATTAAAATGATTAACGTCCCTTACTCATAGAGTTCAATTCATTAAAGTTTTAAGCACCCTTTGTGCTCAGAACGGAAGGATAGGACATCCATGTTGACTCATGCCAGGAGTCACTCAATTCTTCCCTATGGTTGTTTCCCTGATCTTTCAAGGCATGGAGTTCATTTCTAAGCCACGGGAGTGTGTTCGGTAGAAAGCATTAGTCCTAAACACTCACCCATAGGCTCCCTTGTTCAGAGAGCAAGAGGGGAAGGGAAGTAGAGAAACCCAGAAAATCCTGCCAGCGATGTTTCCCAGGTTCTCTGATAGAATTGCTGGGGCCCGGGGGAACCTTTGCTTTTTGGGGGCTCAGCAGTTATGACTGAAACATGTGTCTAGTCCACAGGGATGCAGGAGGTCTGAGCAGGGCACCGCGTCTTGCAAACATGCTGCAGACATGATTCTCATGATTATTCTGATTTAAATGTACAAAGAAATATATTGTTTTCTGTGCTGTATTCTTTCTTTTTGTATTTATAAAATGTCCGGCACTATGTTGGTGAATAAATGGGACATTTTAAAGAGCACACTCGAGATGACGGAATAAAAATGCTGCAGTCTTTGGGGCACACTCATTTTTGCCCCCTTGTCTCCCAATGTTCAGAGAGAGAATGACATAACTTTCTTTACTAGTCTCCTGCATAAATTTTAACCATCAATAGCAGTGACTTGCAAAACTGTTTGGGACACACACTTATTTCTTAAGGTAGAGATATGGCTTTGAATCCATCACCTTTTGGCAGATTCCAGGGGAAGTCAACACCAGCACTGCCCAGCTGTGTGACCTTGAGCGAGACAGTTAACCTCTCTGAGCCTCAGTGTCTTTATCTGTAGGATGGTCATACGAGTAGATATACGAGAGTACTTCAAAAAGTTTGTAGAAAAATGGAATTAAAAGATAATAGGAATCTTCCCATGAACTTTCTAAATATCCTTTGTATCTTCTTTATAGGATTGTAAGGATTAGAGACTAATCATTCTCTATCCTTTCTTCCTGCATGGTGACCCTGAATGAAAAGGTCTCGCCAACTTGGTAGAAAGACACCACACGATGGATGCTTCCACCTTTTTTCAGGGAGAATGGCCATATGCGCTTGCTGGTCCAGATCAAAGTTAATGCTTGTTTTTCTGGTATAACAATGCCCCTTTCAATCTGCAAAGTGGCCCAGATGGCATGATAAATTATGTGAGATGCAGCAGGCATTTTAGACATTGCACTGGGTGACTTGATCTACGAAAGTTACAGACCTGGAGTAGTGAGATCAAAGAATCTGTCTCAAGGTTATCTGTGTGAAGCCAAGACCATGATCAGCTACTTGCTCAAAGGGCAGCAACCGTGTTGCGTTTGCTCCCAGGTGTGAAATTCATGCTCATCATAAGGAAAAAAGGAATGTTATAGCAAATGTCATTTTAAGTGTGTATGACAAGTGTTTACTTCTGGGGAAAGCTGATTTTAACTCTCGAGACCAACTTATTGGTAAAGTTAAAAAAAAAAAAGTCAAGGCTCACATCCATTTTATGACTTGTTACTCAAGTGATTCTGCTCTGAAATTCTTCAGAATGGCTTTGGTGAGTGTCAGATCAAAGTCTATAGTGATTACATCAGAATGGCTGTTTCCACTTGCACTTGGCAGTTGTCTAAAAGAATATCAGAAATTAAAAAGAATGAAGCATAGGAGCATAGGTAAACAATGATTCTTTCACCCTTTATTTGGAGGGTTCTTTTTTTTTTTTTTTCATGCCTTGGGAAGGAATGTAGCTGTCTCATATTGATGTCATTCTAATCGAAATCGCAAAGTCTCGCATGTTGTGTTTCCAAAGTCAGGTTTCCACGTTTGGACACAGTTGGGCTGAGACTGCATGGTGGTTGGCGGTGGGACGCTCCCTTCTTCTGCTTGGATGCCCTTACGCAGCTGACCAAGCATTTCCATTGCCACCTGCTCGCTTGCTGTGGCCACATTGTACACCTAAGACGGGGCAGGGACCTCATCCAGTCTTACAGGGCCATCACACAAACCAACAGACACCAGAATGGTGCTGAGTTCACAAAGGAGGCCTTCTTTCCTCTATTACCACGTTTAACTTGGTGTTTGTTTCTGAGCCCTGCGCTGTCCGTCTGGGTAGCAGGTTAGAGTGGACACAGTACTTGTGCTGCACTTTGTGGCTTATTAGCTGTGCACCCTCAGGCACGTCCCCTCCATTCCCCTCAGCTTCAGATGGGCACAGCTGCACTGGATTGTGTGTGAGATTTGTTACCAGCAGAGAAAGGAACAGTTTCTCATGAAGTGTTATTTCTACCTGTCTTTAGACACTCTTTTCCACTTTATATTTTTTACTTGTAAGGGATAGGGTCCTACCATGTGTCATGGTCTCTGCTCCCTGGTTCCCTGAACATCAGAGAGTGCAAACTGGTTCCCCACAGGTCCGTTTCAACCAGCAACACAGTCTGATGATCATATATATGTATATGTATAGTATACATATACATACATGTATGCATATATATTCATAAACATACACATATATA
Organism: Cynocephalus volans; assembly: GCF_027409185.1. Classification (NCBI taxonomy): domain Eukaryota; kingdom Metazoa; phylum Chordata; class Mammalia; order Dermoptera; family Cynocephalidae; genus Cynocephalus; species Cynocephalus volans. The sequence goes on along the minus strand of NC_084469.1, from coordinate 87,513,404 downwards.
TGTGTGTGCATATATATGTATACTTCTTTGGGAAAGGAAAAAAGAAAGAAAGAGGTGTCACCACAGGACCTGCATTTCTGCAGAGCAGCAATCAGCTGCCACAAGTAGGGCCGCCCTCTTAAAGGGGAATGCACTCTCCATTGTGCCGTGGTCCCACGGCTTCTATTTCCTTATACCAGGACTGCTTCTTTCATTTACCTTCCCTGCTGGGCTCTTGCAAGCATGTAGATTTGAAATGCTTGCTGTACATAGTAGGTGCTTAATGAGTACTTAACAAATGCATGAATACATGAATTGATGAATGAATGCAGACATAACACAGGTCAGTTGCTGCTTGCTGGTGGTCCCTTGTGCTTGGTGAGGATGCTGGAGTCTGGGTTGGCTAGTCCATGCAGAATGCATGACAGATGACACCAGCCTCAGGGCTTCATATCTGAGGGGAACAGTACACATGTGGCAAAGCATCTGTCCATGGCCCCACCAGAATCTCTCAATCAATGCTACTGGCCACTAAGAGGGGAGTTAAGATGATCCAGGCCAGCCATTCCCACCTCTAGAATAACAAAAGAAATGAGTGAGTCATATCGTTATTGCTCCCTCACTCAGCACAGCTCCACTGAGCACGGGCTGCACACCTGCAGCCATGTTAGATGCTGGGGTACGGAAATGCAGAGGGATGGTAGCTACTACCCACATGAGCTGGTGGGAGAGTTAAGATGCAAAGCATTACTATAAATAATGGAAGTGACAGGGTTTGCATCCGATGTCTTCCTATGCCTGTTCACATTCACTCCTCCCTTTTCTTCACCCTATTCTCAGCCCCAGGAGGCTGGCGTGTGTGAATTACATCAAGGTGTCCTGGGCCATCTGGATTCTGGTTGGCTTCTGAGAAAGGGGAGCCATGGAAAAAGATTGCAAGGAGAGAGAAAGACTGGGGTCAGAGTGTTTAATCTGCAGAGTCTCTCCCTCTGTGGAGTCCTTCAGCTAGATGCTCCTTGACTGAAGATCTCTGCCAATCTCAAGACAATGTGCAGGATTCTCTCTTTTCAGGCCCCGAAGACTTCTCCTTCTCTCATACTGTTAGGCCCAGACATCGGTTCCTACACTAGCCCTTGAGGTTCCTCTACAGCCACTTACTCCTTTGCAATTTTCCCCTTTGTAAATAAACTCTCCCTGAATAATCCTCACTAGAAGGTGCCATCTGTTTCCTGCTGAGACCCTGACTGAGAGAAGGCCACCAGGGAGCATCTGAGGAAGGAGAGGCCATGGGATGCAGGAGCAGGTCACAGGGCAGTTGGCATTGGGCTGCCCACTGAAGGTTGATAAGGCTTTGTCAACAGGAGGGATGAGGGAAAGGGCGTTCCACTTGGAGAAGGCAGTGAGGCGCCAGGTGTGGAGCTGGGACACTGGGACACAAAGAGTGCGTTATGTGGGCAGTTCCTTCCAGAAACCATGAGGAGCAGTGGGAGTGATAAGGAGTAAGATTGGGAAATCATGCTGGCTTTGACTGGACTGGAAGTCACGCTTAGACTGATTTCCACGTTAGGGCGTTTCAGGTCATTCAACACGAGTGGGGAAGTCCTGGATGGTTTTTGGGCAGGGAGATGAAATAACCAGAGCTCGCAGGAGGGGAGATGAGAAACAAAAAACTCCTCAATGTGCATTTAGTATGGTCTATCTTTGAAATATCCAAGGCAACATAAATGTAGGGGAAAATCTGCATTTACACTGGAAATCAGAGAAAGCATCCAGCCATATCACATTGTGACAAAATTTCTATGAAATGTAGAGCTCAAAGCACCAGACCAAGTGGAGGGCCTTTCCACAGCTGGCTGCAGCTTACCTGCAAGGGAGTGTAGGAGGGGCCACTAACATGCTAACTCAGACGCAGGGGAGGGGGTGCGCTGGGGCTGTGAGGCTGGCAGTGTGGGATCGGCTGGTTCTCAGAACTGCAAGGTGAGAGTTTATTTACAAAGGGGAAAATTGCAAAGGAGTAAGTGGCTGTAGAGGAACCTCAAGGGTCACCTCAACCTATCATCACCTCAAGCCTATTAGGTATGGATTTGTATTAACCCATTTCACAGATGATGAAACTGAGACACCAAGAAGATACACAACCTGCCCAACCCCATGGATGATAAGTGGTCAGCCTGGGATCCCAGCCAGGCTTGAGGTGATGATAGGTTGTAGTGACCCTTGTAAAGTATGTGGAACAGAACCTGGCCCAGGGGAAGAGCTCAGCGGGTGCTGGGCGGGGTTGATGATTCCTATGTTCCTGGCTAGTGTACTAAGACTGAGAATCTCATCCTCAGGTTTATTCCCAAATCCCCAACTTAGAAGAGGTGCAAAAAGTAAGGAGACATGTTCAGGAGGTAAGTCTAGAAGACTCAAATCATACATGCTAGAAATTCCAGAGGAAACAGCATAACAGAAGTGACTCAATACAAACATTAGCTTCCAGATTAAACTCACTGAGTACCAGTCATAATTAATGAATGGAGTCCCATGGAGCTAGTGACTCATTAGTTTTGAATTTCAAGTGTAAACAAGGTAAGTTAGGAAGCAGGGTGAGAAATCAAGTTGCTATTTGAATTTTCTTCTGCAGCACTGAATGACAGGAGGCTAGACAGAAATGTTTGCAGAGTTTTAGAGAAAGATAATTGTTTCTGAATTATGATACAGAAAGAGGAGAGAAGGTAAATCCAAAAGATGGGGCATTTGTCCCAGTGCATTCGACAACCATCATCACGAAAAGAGGCCTGTTCTTGATTGGAAATAATTTATGGGAATAGCCACTTGGATTGCATCTATTTGGGACAAACCATTTGTAAAGGACAATTGGGGAAACTCATGTACAGTTAGGGCATTAAATGACATTACAATTTAATGCTATGGAAAGGTGGACATTTATTTATCGAATAAAAGCATGTTACAAAACAATGTATACAGTACGATCTTGCTTTGATCAAAATACATATACATCCATGTGTATAAAAATAGATCCGGGAAGATATAGTCCAGGGTGTTAACAAGGGTAATCTCCAAGTAGTGGAAATATGATGATTTTATTTTCTTTTACTTATCTATATTTTCTAATTTTCTACTGTGTATGTATACTGCCTTTGTAATAATGAAAGGTTATTTTTAATTGAAAACACAATTCTTCATTCTCTCAAACTATCATTCCTAAGACACCCTTGGAGATATTGAAATATAAAAGTTCCTAAAAAGTATACCACCTATGTGCCCTACACTAAAAAATAATACTCATAGAATTGCTGCAGCTGAATGAAGGGCATATACATAATGAAGAACTGAAGAAATGGGAAGATGTGGTGTAAATGAAATGACACAAAGCACTAAAAAGGAAACAACATTTTTTCAGAATAATTGTTTCAAACATAACTATGAAGTTTATGGCAAGGAGAAAATAAATTATTTAATGGAAATATTTAAATTCCATATATATCAACTAAAATTGGGAGATACAGAGAGGGTGGCACGAAGAAGAGGGCACAAAATTCTTCATTTTGCATAGGGGTGAGTAGAGAGATATTGCACATTTTCAGTGTCGATAAATAGAAAAAAATAAATTCAAATATATTTTCTTAAAGTTTTAGTCCAAGTGGGTATAAAAATAAAGTGTTTAATTTCCATATTACTGATTGTTTTAAAAAGAGCAAACAAAACTAGCTTCACAAACAAAAGATAGAAAACAAAACACACAAAAAAATAATCAAAAAACAAAGTGTTAAATGAATTGATGGAAGAAAGACCCATTATATCAGATATGACAAAAATCATGAAGGGGTTATTCTTTTTATAAGAATCTCTGAAAAGATGTTTCCCCGTCAAGTAAGAGGTGGATCGACATCTGTAAGTCAGCAACAAAGAATATGAGCTATAAGAAGCCTAAAATAAGATTGAAAACCAGTGAAATATGTAAGTCTATATAATTGGGATAAATGTGGCTATAAAACAAAATGCAAAATGGCACTCAAAGCACAAAATAATTGAACAATTTCTGAAAGCTACAATAATAGTTTGGGCCTAAATATTTCTGATCGTATTAATAAAACTAGAAAGGGTATAGGAGAACAATACTAATATTCTCATTTTACAAAGAGGATGTAAATAGTTCATGTGTGGTACTAACAATCATAAAAATAAAAGTGGGTAATTGTCTTTGATTTCTTTTTTTGTTTAACTTAATTGAAAATGTCATATACATACAGAAAAGTGCTGTGTGTTCAGCTCAATTAATTTTCACAAACTGAACTCAGCTGTGTGACCAGCACCAAGATCAAGATGAAGAGCTTGACCAGAACCCAGAGGGTGCCGCTTGCTTCCTCCCAGTTACTGCCCCACAAGGGTAATCACGATTCTGACTTTTGCTAAATATAAGTTGAGTCATATAGTATGCATTCTTTCTTCTGCCTTCTCTCTCTCAACATTATGTTTCTAAGATTTATTCAGAGGATATGGTTGTAAATTGTTCATTTTCTTTACTGTGTAGCATTCCATTATGTGAATGCATCACAATTTACTTTCCAATTTACATCACAATCCATTCTACTATTGATGGTGTTGGAGGAGTTTCCAGTTTTTGATTATTATGAGTGACACTGCCATGGATATTCTAATACACGTTTTTTTTTTCTTTTGTTAAAAATATGTGTGCATTTTGGTTGAGTACTTAGGAGTGGAATTACTGGGTCAAAGAAACACACCTGTTCAGGTTTAGTATATACTTCCAAGTAGTTTTCCGAAGTGCAGCAATTTGCACCAGCAAGAGTAGTGCATGAGAGTTCCAATTGTTCTGTGTACGTTGGTATTTTCCATCGTTTCCATTTTAGCCATTCTGATAGTTAGTGCATTGCACTGTAGTTTTAATTTACATGTCCCTGATGACATTTTACATTTACATTTCCCTAACTATGGTTAGACACATTTTCTTGTGTTCGTTGGCCATTGAAGGATCTTCTTTTGTGAAATATCTGTTCATGTCTTTGGCCCATGCTGTGGATTGGATGACCCCCTCCAATCTCATTGAGGCTTAATCCCCACTGTAACTGCTGAGGGTGGGAAATCCTATTATGGTAATTGTAAGGTAGGGCCTTGAAGAGGTGATTAGATTGTAGGACAGTGTTGTACAGAAGGGATTAATAATGGTGGTCAGGGTCGTGGTTCTGAGGACTTTAAAAGAAGAGCACATGAGAAGTTTGCTGTCTCTGCTCTACCATTTTCTGCCATGTGAGACCCCTACATTGCTGTAAAGCCATCACCAAAGAACACTCTCTAGATGTGTTCCCTGGACTTTGGACTTCCTAGCTTCTGAAACTGTAAGAAATAAATTTCATTTTCTTTATAAATCACTCAGTTCCATGTATTTTGTTATAAGCAGCAGAAATGGACTAATACAGCCCATTTTTCTATTTTTAACATCTTTTTCTTGTTAACTAGTAAGGGTTCCATATACGTATTTTGGTAAGAGACCTTTTCTGGAGATTTTGTGTGTGTGTGTGTGTGTGTGTGTGTGTGTGTGTGTGTGTGTGTGTGTTTGTATGTTTCTTCTAGCATTTTGGGGTTGGCCCTTTTACTCTCTTTTTTGTGTTTAAGAATCTTTGTGTGTTCCATGTTTAGAAGATGTTTTCCTCTTAAAATTTTATTGTTTAGCATTTCACATTTAGAGCTGCAGCCCATTGGAAATTTGTTTTTGTGTATGATGTGAAATAGGGGTCAAGATATGTTTTTCCTCATCTGCAAAGTCAATTGACCCAGCATGGTTTACTGAAAAAATTATACTACAGAGTCAACTTTTCATAAGTTAGGTACTGTGTGGTTTGTTTTGGGACTCTTCTATTCCATTTCTTTTTTTAAATCCTTGCACCAGTATCACACTGATCTATTTATTATAGTCTTATTAAAAGTCTTCATAACTGGGAGTGTGAGTCCTTCAGACTTGTCTTTTTTCTTTACAATTGTCTTGGCTATTCTAGGCCCTTTGATTTTCATAAAAATTTGAGAATCATCTTGTAAATTTCCACACACACACACACACACACCCACACACACACACATACGCACACACACACACACACGCGCACACGCACACACACATGCACACACACACACGCACACACGCACACACACACACGCACACACACACGCACACACACACACGCACACACGCACACACATGCACACACACACACACACACACACGGGCACACACACAACCCTGTTTGGATTTTGATTGGGACTTCAGCAAATTTATAGAGCAATAGAGCAATTGGAGAAGATTTGTATCTTTAGAAATCAAATCTACCATTTATTTAGATTTTTAATTTTCTCTCAATATTTTGTAGCTTTCAGTGTAGAGGTCTTATGCATTTTTCCTTAGATTTATTTCTGTGTGTTGTGCTTTGATGGTAATGTATTAATAATTTTTAATATTTTATTTTCCATTTGTTATTTGCTGGTATATAAAATAAAACAGATTTTTGTATATTTCCTGGGATCTAGTACCTTTGCTAGGTTCTCTATTAATTCTAATTGTCTGTAGATTCTTTTTGATTTTCTTTGTATACAATGACGCCATTTGTAAGTAATGGTAATTTTTAAATTTCTAATAGGTTTGTCTTTTATTTATTTATTTATTTGCTTTATTGCACTGGCTAGAACGTCCAGTAAAATATTGAGTAGAAGTGATAAAATTGGGCTTTTCTCATTTTTAGTCTCAAAGGGAAAAGTTCTCAGTCTTACCATTGAGTATATATTTACTATCGGCATGTTTTTAGTTCAACATTATTTATAAAGTAAGAAAGCTCTCTTTTATTTCTAGTTTGCTAGGAAGTTTTTCTCTTTTAAATAATGAATGAATATTGAATTCTTATCTTTCATTTTCCTCCTTTTAATCCATAGGTAAGGACTTGTAAAATAAACCCAAAAGGCAAAAAGTTTGTGCTATCTAAATAGTGAAAAGAAGATGAAAAAAATTAGAATGGCTTAGACTGTGTTTTTTTTTTTTTTTTTTACCTCTGAATATCAGATCTAACACATAGTAGTTGCTCAATAAACATTTGTTGAAAGAATGAATGGGGTTAAACTCTTTCATGGATCAAAAAATAAATTGAAAGAGAGGCCTTTACTGCTTAGGAGAAACAACTTAAGCAAATTTCCAGAAAAAAATTAAGAATAATGGGATAAGCAAAAGTATGTTAATAATATATAAATCAAAAGAAAGCTGGATATGACAATATGAGTGACAGAAAAAGTAAAGTATAAGATAAAATAATTTAACAGACTATAGTCACCTTAATAAAAGATCTACTTTATTATGAAGCTAGAGTCATCACGAACTTTTGTGCCCCAAATAAGAGCATCTAATTTTTCAAAATTGTTATTGTAAAATCAAAATTATAGTGAAAGATTTAAACAAACCACTCCGTCTTTGGCAAATCAAGAAGTGTGCTAAAATGGATATAGAAAATTTGGTTATGTAATTCATCTTTGTTCTGAAATTAATCTTGATTTACTTGACAAATGTATACAACTTACGAGGAATACACAAATGATTTTAATATCTTTAAAATGGTCATAGAACATTTAAAAATGTTTCACCCTTGTGATCTATGCAGGGCTGTGGTGTTGGATTCCATTAGCAGTTTCAGTTTTGACGGGCAAAAGAGGAAAGATGAAGAGAAATTGAATGCATAGTTGTTTACGTTCTGGTTTCTTAGATCTGATGCTAATGAACAGATAGAACTATAAACAAATAAACAACAACAAACAAACAGGACTCCTATAGAAAAGAGACTGGAATAGAACAGGGAGCAGGTCTTCAACCAGGGTGAAAAACTATTCTGAATCAAAGGTGAACAGGAGTGTGCTTGTGGATGAAATAGTTCAAAAATAGACCAGAATATACAACAAGGGGTTGACGAGGAAGGTGGGGCTAGTGGCCTGGGAGGTTCCTGGCTCAGAGATAGTTTGTTAGTAAGAGGACGGGGGAGTGGAGTTGGACCAGAAGCAGGTGGACTCATTGGAGGTTGGTGCAGAGCATAAGGATACCAGTTGACACCATGGTTCCTTTCCTACTTCTGCATGCTGTGCTGAGTTCAGGTTGCTGGAATTCATTTCTAGGGGTAAAGTGAAAGGCGCCCTTCTGCCAAAACACAAACAAACAAAATAAGCAAACAAATGGAATATATTATCTGGGAAATGCTAAATCTTTCTGTTTGAATAAGATGCTCGGGATTGACTAAACTCTCCTTATTTTGGTAGGTTATTAAGTGTCTTCCTCTGCCTACCCCGTGACCTACCTGACTTTTCCCAACATGCTCTTCACCTAATCCAAAGCCGGTCACTCAAATTTCCCTGCTGTTTCCTGCCTCTCCAAGGACTCCTAGACAGAATCTTCACTCAGGACTGAGGCAAGGGGAAACTCGCCTCGCTAATCCAGCAATGGAGGAAGCTCACCCACATACCTCATTCTTCTCATGTATGAGTAGACAACACATATCATGGAGATGTGTGTGTGTGTAGCAGGTAAAAGAGAAACACCAAGATAAAAAGCAGGATAAGCCAGATATTCTAAAAGTACATTCAGTGACATTCAAGAAGATGTTACATTCAAAGAACAAAAATAGTAGCCTAGGGAAAAGGATCACTCGGAAATTAAGAAATGTCTTAGAAATTAAAACTATGATTGCCAAAATAAAGGAAGCAATAAAAGTTCTGGAAAGTGATGAAGTTATCAGATAAGAGATAACAGAAATAAAGAGTCAACTCCCAAGAGGTCTAATCCCTACTGGGAGTACCAGTACCAGAGAACAGAAGGCGCTGAGACAGAAAAAAATGGCCAGGAAACAGTAGAAGAAACTGTCCCCAAAGGAGCGTAGCCTTCCTATTGAAACAGTTCTCTGAGTTCTCAGGATGGTAATGAAAAAGACATCACAACTGGATTTATCACTGAGAAATTCTGAGGCATTGGGAGTAGGGTGGGTAGAACAAGACTTGGAACACTGTAAGCTCTCGGTAAGAGTCCGTCAATATCATTATCATAAAAAATTAAAGAAAGAAGAAGAAGTCACCACATAGGAAAGAGAATCAGACTGTTATCTGAGGTTTCATAAGCAATGCTTGGATTCTAGGAGATAATACTTTCAACATTTGGAGGAGAAAAAATAATTAGACACTGATGGAGTTTGGATGTGTTGTCCCCTCCAAAACTCATGTGGAAATCTGGTCCCCAATGTGGCAATGTTGGAAACTGATTGAGTCATGGAGGCAGATCCCTCATGAGTGGATTAATGCTCTCCCTAGGGGTGGGGGGAGTAATGAGTGAGTTCTCGCTCTATTAGTTCCCATGAGAGCTGGTTGTTTAAAAGACCCTGACACCTTCTTGCTCTCTCTTGCTTCCTCTCACCATGTGATCTGCTTGTAGCCACTGGCTCCCTGCCCATTTCCACCATGAGTAGAAGCAGCCTGAGGCCTGTGCCAGACATAGCTGTCCTAGAATTGTAAGCCAAATAAACCTCTGTTCTTTATAGATTACCCAGTCTCCGGTATTTCTGTTATAGCATCACAAAATGGACTAAAACAGACCCCAAATTTCATACGCAGTTTAACCATTGCTCAAAAGTGAAGTTTGGTCTAAGGGCAAAGATTCAGTGAAGACTCAGAAAGGTTATCTGCTAAGATCCCTTTTAAAAGATTAGTTTCATTGAAGTAAAATTTACGTATAATCAAAGTTTCCATATTAAATCTTATAATTTGATGAGTTTTGACATATGCTTGATCTTAATAATAGAACAGTTCCATTACTCCAGAAAGCTCTCTCCAGCCCCTTTGCATTCATGGCCCTGACCTCCACTCCCTTTTCTTCTCAAGAATTTCACATAAATGGAAGCATGTGATTAAAGGGTACTTCAAAAAGTTCATGGAAAAATATAATTGATACATAATACTAATCTTTCCATGAACTTTTTGAAGTACCCTTGTATGTAGACTTTTGTGGCTTTTTTCCTTTGGCATAATGCTTTTGAGATTCATCCATATTGTTTAGTGTCTGAGCAGTTCATTCCTTTTTATTGCTATGTAATATTCTATTGTAAGAAAGTAGGACAGTGTGTTTATCTGCTCACCAGAAGAGGGACATTTGGGTTGTTTCCACTTTGGGACATTATGAACAAAGCTGCTCTGATCATTTGTGTAGTAGTCTGTGTGTGAATGAATGTTTCATTTCTCTAGAAATGGAATGGCTCCATCATGTAGTAAGTGTATATTTAACTTTATGAGAAACTGCCACATTGTTTTCCAAAATGGCTGTACTATTTTGTATCTCTGTCAACAATACATGGGAATTTCAGTTGCTTCCCATTTTTGGCAGCACTTGGCATTTTAAAAAGCCATTCTAATAGGTTTGTAATGGAATCTTGCTGTGGTTTTAATTTGCATTTCCCTAATGACTAATGACGCTAAAAATCTTTTCACATGCTTATTTGCCATCTGTATATCTTCTTTTGTGAAATGGTTATTCAAAGCTTTTGCTCATTTTTAGTTTTTATTTCATCGTATGGGTTCTTTATATATTCTGGATACACGTCCTTTAACAAATACTTTTGGCAAAACTGTTTTCAGTATTGCCTTCCCTCTTCATCTTCAAAATGATGTCTTTTGAAGCACAAAAGTTTTTCATTATAATGAAATAAAATTTATAATTTTTTTCTTTTATGGGTCTTCCTTTTTGTGTGTCTAGGAAATCTTTTCCTTAACTAAGGTCATCATAACTTTCTTTCATGTTTTATGCCATAATATGTAGAATTAGTTCTTGCATTTAGGTCTATAATTCGTTTTCAGTTACTGATTGTGTCTGGTGTGAGGTCAAGAGTTTTTTTTTTTGTTTGTTTTTGTTTATGCACATGGATGTTCAATTTTCCCAGCACATTTATTAAAAAGACTATCCTTTCCTTATTGCATTTTCTTGGTATTTTGTCAAAAATCAATTGACCATGTTCGTATGGGTGTATTTCTGAGCTCTCTATTTCATTCTGTTCTTTAACCAATACACACTGTCTTGACTACTGCAGCTTTATAGCACACCTCGAATATAGGTAATATGAGTTGTCCACGTTTGCTCTTCTTTTTCAAAATTATTTTAGCTAATATAGATCATTGCATTTCCACATAAATATTTACATATACATAAATATAAATGGCTTGGAAATTTCTATAAAAATGCTGCTGGGATTTTGATTAGCATTGCATTGAATCTATAGATTGATTTGGAGAGAATTGATAGCTTGATACTATTGCATCTTATGGCAACATGGAATAACAAGGAATCTCTCTCCATGCATTTAGATTTTCTTTTCTTTCTCATAGCAATGTTTTGTAGTTTTTAGTTTTCCGGACTTGCACATATCTTGTTGAATCTATCCCTCAGGATTATTTTTGATGCTATTGTATTTGATATTCTTTAAAATTTTAACTTCTAATTGTTTGTTGCAAGAATATGGAAATCTACTTGATTTTTATATATTGAAGTTGCATATTGTGACTGCTAAATTCACATATTTGTTCTAGCATCTCTTCTGTAGATTCCTTAGAGTTTTCTACATAGATGACCATATCATCTGCAAATTAAAACAGTTATGTTTCTCCTTTCCAATAGGTGTAACTTTTTTTTCTTTCTTTTTTCTTGCCATGTCTCACTGGCTAGGACCAGTGTTGAATAAATGATAGGTGATATTTGATGCCCCTCCCTTTTAACTTTTTTTTAACAGAAAAATGTTCAATGTTTTACCATTAAATGTTTCACCGTGGAGAGGCTGAGGAAGTTTCCTTCTGTTCTCATTTGCTGAGAGATATTTTTGCTGTTGTTGTCGCTGTTTGTTTGTTTTTTGCCATGAGTAGGTGTTAAAATTTGTCTTTTTATGCATCTATGGAGATCATGATGATTTTTCTTAATTAGTTAATACTGTAAGTTAAACTGATTGATTTTGAAAATTAACCAATCTTGCATTTCTAGAATAAATTCCACTTGATCATGATGCTATATGTAATATGTATAAGTATGTGTACACACAAGCACATAACAGGGTCTTTAAAAAGTTCATGGAAAAATATTATGAAAAAAACTATGCATGGATTTCAAAAAATTTTTTGCACCAAAATAAACTCATACTAACTTGTAACATGTCTGAACAAGATCTAGTCTGAGACACTAAGAAAGAGAAGGCATCAATTTGAAAAGAGCCCCTATCAGAGCAACAGGAATTCTGCTAAAATTGAAGCAAGAACAAACATCAAATTTATGCTGAAGCTTGGGTGGAAGAATGGTGAAATCATTGATGATTATAAAAAGTTTATGGGGACAATGCCTGAAAGAAATCAGAAGTTTACAGGTAGATAACTCACTTTAAGGAGGGATGAGATAATGTCTGCAGTGGCAGACCATCCACATCAATTTGTGAGGAAAAAATTCATCTTGTTCACGCCCTAATTGAAGAGGACCAGCAATTAACAGCAGAAACAATAGCCAACACTACAGACATCTCAATTCATTCAGCTTACACAATTCTGACTGAAAAATTACAGTGGAAAAAAGTTTCCACTCGATGGATGTGAAATCGGATGCACCCAGATCAGCTGCAGAAAAGAGCAGAACTTTCAATGGAAATTTTAAACAAGCAGGATGAAGATACCATAGCATTTATTTGAAGAATTATAAGAGGAGATTGAAACGGCTTTGTCAGTACCATCCGGAAGACAAAGCACAATCAAAACCATGGCTACCAAGAGGTGGAAATATCTAGTCAAAGCAAAAGTGGACCAGTCGAGAGCAAAGGCCATGGATGGGATGCTCAAGGCATTTTGCTTGTTGACTCTATGGAGAGCCGAAGTATGATAATATCTGCTTATTATGAGAGTGTTTTGAGAAAGTTAGCCAAAGCTTTAGCATAAAAACACCCAGGGAAGCTTCACCAGAGAGCCCTCCACTATGACAATGCTCCTGCTCATTCCTCTCATCAAACAGGGGCAATTTTGTGAGAGGTTCAATGATAATTTATTAGGCATCCACCTACAGTCCTGATTTGGCTGCTTCTGACTTCTTTTTGTTTCCTAATCTCAAATAATCTTTGAAGGGCACCCATTTTTCTTCAGTTGATAATGTACAAAAGACTGCTTTGACATGGTTAAATTTCCAGGGATGGACTAAATGCCTAGTATCACTTACAAAAGTGTCTTGAACTTGACGGAGTTTATGTTGAGAAATAAATTTTATATTTTTCGTTTTTACCTTTTAATTCTATTTGCCTATAAACTTTTTGAAGTCCACCCCTGCCACATACACACACATACATATATATTCTATATTACTAGATTCTATTTGCTAAAGCGTTTATCACATTTTTGAGAAAAATTGGCACACAGTTTTCTTTTCTTGTAATGTTGTAATGTTTAATCACACCTCACCCCCTTAAAAAAGTATTTGGACATGTTCTCCAGGAATATGAGAGACTAAAACAACAAGAAGAAGACATAGATCTAAGGAACAGGAAAACACTGATCTGAGGTCCCAGGAGGACAGCTGTTCAGCAGTCTGGGTAGGCAAATGGTTTGTTATAGGGGATAGAGCAGAAAGATTTGGGAGAGAAATATCAGGATATTATATCAGTACCGCACTCTACCGAGTGAGCCACGAGCCGGCCTAGGATATTATAGATCAGAAAGTATGATCAAGTGTTTTTTAAAAATAAAATATGATAAAAGCACAAAGTGACTCAAAGAAGAAAAAAATGCAGTTATAAAGTCCAGGAAAAAACTCAAAACTTAAACAACAAAAACAAAAACTTTGCAAGAATGTTAGATGCTCAATATGAAGCTAACTAAATTGCTCCATTATTTTAAAGACTTGATGCAAATAAATGAGTCTCTATTTGACTTTTGTGTTAGAGGTGCTCTTCTCTGAATGGTCCAGGGACCATGGCATTGATATTCTGAGAAGGAAATAGAATTCTAGCACATTCTTCAGCCAGCACTGGCTAGTTTGATCATGATAGTAGTGATTAATGGTTTTAAGGTTTTCAAGTCACCCTAAGAACAAAGTATAGAAGACTTGACTGACTGCAGGTTAAAATTTAAATACTAACTACCTCGACTGTAAAAGTTACAAAGTAGCTGAATGAGGGTGGGTTGTGAGGGTGTGTGTGTGTGCGCGCGCGCGTGTGTGTGTGTGTGCGTGCGTGTGTGTGTGCGTGTGTGCGTGTGTGTGTGTGTGTGTGTGTGTGTGGAGGGAAAGATGTAGAAGGAAGAGCAGGGGTGCACGTATCCTGGGTTTACAAAGGGGGAGACCAAGAGACACCATCAAACACTGGTGAAACAGGAACAGAAATTGTCGTACATTATTTAAACTTCTAAAGGCAACCAATAGAAAAACCAACAGTAACAGACTCATAAGATTTGAGGGAGAGAGTAAGAAAGCAGAGGGTGTACATGTTGGCTACATTTTGAGATTTGAACACCCATCATTTAGCTGGGCAGCTGCAGGGGAAGCTTGATCAAAGAGCGGACAAAGAAGAAAAGGTATTTGGCAGATTGAAGAAAAGAAATTGAGGGGAAAATGATACTACTGTAGAATGTAAAAAAAAAAAAAATAGAAGTAGACAAGAAGAGAATGAATACCACAGAAACCTGAGTCAGGGAGCTGGGGGTATGAACAGGCTTCTGACAACCTTGCAAGAGGCAGAGGAACAGGAAAAAGAAACAGCAACAGTCAGAGAAAGAAAGACAGATAGGGAAGGCCGCCAGTATGTACTCACCATAGCAACATGTGGGCCGGCTGACCTAGAGAATATAACACATGGGAACTAAAATAACATGCAATTATACAACAAAAATCGTCCTGAAATGACGGAAGAACTAAATTGACAAAAACGACTGGGCTTACTGTGTTCTAGAGAACATGTGCAAAAATGCCTGGTGAAATTACAAAAATTCAAGGATAAATCATACAAACACCCAGGCCTGAAAAGCAAATCACAAAGAAAACTAAAAATTTGGTTTGGTCACAATTTCCTCAGCAAAATTAGATCCCAGAAAGTCTGAGAAAACAGGTCAAGATTTTTGATGGGAAAAGCATGTGACCTTAGAATACTATATCCAATCCATTTGTTTGTCTTTTGTAAAAACTATAGGAACGAATGTCAAATACATTAGGACTTGGATGATATATCATCCGTTTGCCTTTTATGTTCAGCCAACCAAAAGAAAATCCACAGAAAGAACCCGCAAAAGAGGAGGCTGTTTTATGAAAGGACTAATCATAGAACCAAGCCAAATAGCACTGATAATTAATACTACAAAACAGCATCAAAATATTCTTATTGTAGAGAGAAAAGCTGCACACTATAAAAATAATTCTAATACATACAGCCAAAATTAGTGGGGTCAAAAATATCAGAGCATACAGGCTTGGAGAACAGTCCATGGTGAGGATAGAGCCAGAGATAATAATACTATACAGAATCTTTATATTAAGTAGAAAGTATGAAAAATCTTGCTTCATATTTGAAACTGATAATTGATAAATACAGGTTTAAGATTTTTATTTAAAGCTCAATCACAGCCATCACTAGAAATGTAATCTATCTGAACTACATCCAAATTACCAGATGTGAAAAAAATAAACAGACCTTATGTATAGAAAAAGAAAAGAAAAAAAGAGAAAAGAAACATTAAAAAGAGAAAGCATAAAATAAATATGGCAAAGTAAGAGTAACCATATCTGCTCTAGCAATAAATACTCAATTTAATAGTTAAGTATTCTTGTAGTTGTCCAAAACTCACAAGTTTCTCATATGTTATATTAAGGAGAGACACTTAACTCAGGATGACCCAGAGTGAGTGAGGGTAGAAGTTTGGAGATCCCACAAAAATGCCAGCAGAAATAAAGTAGGGGCTACAGTAATGGGATCTGAATGAGTTAAATTCATGTTAAATGCTGATTAGTATTAAACTACAGCCCTTAACAACACAGATTTTGCCTCATACATTGCTAGCGGAAATATAAAATAGTAGAGCCACTGTGGAAAACAGTTTGGCAGTTCCTCAGAAAGTTAAACATAGACTTACCATATGACCCAGCAATTTTACTCCAAAGTATATATTCAAGAGAATTGAAAACATATGTTCACACAAAAACATATACATGAATGCTCATAGAAGTATTATTCATACTATTCCTAAAGTGGAAACAGCCCAAATGCTCATCCACTGGTGAATTATAAATAAGAGGTGGTATATCCATACAACGGAATATTATTCAACTACAAAAAGGAATGAAGTAATGATACATGCTAAAACATGGATGAACCTTAAAAACATTATGGTATGTGAAAAAGGCCACATACTGTATGATTCCATTTATACGAAATGTCTATAGAGATAGAGAGTAGATTACTGATTGCTGAGGGCTGAGGGGTGTGGGTGGGGGGGGTTAGTACTGACTGCTCATGGGTACAGCTTTCTTTTAGGGGTAATGGAAATGTTCTAGAATTAGGTAGTCGTGTTGGCTGCACAATGCAGTGAATATACTAAAACTCACTGAATTGTACACTTTAAAGTAGTGCATTTTATGTTAAGTGGCTTATATCTCAATAAAAAAAACTTTAAAAAAAGAGCTGAACTTGGGTTGAAGAATGCTTCTGGTGTGGCCTAGGGCATGGTGCTGAACAGCTCTGTGCCTCAGTTTCTTATCTGGATAATGGGGATAATGATACCTACCTGATTGGTTGATGTGGGGATTAAACAACTAAATATTTGTAAGATGCCTGATTTGGTTAGCACTATATAAGGGTTGTTATGTAAAGATTTTAAAAAATCAAAGGGTCTGTGCGGGTTCCAGAATCATGTAAGTAACTATTTGAAACAAATGAGTAGCTGGCATTGATAGTTATGCAAAATTACAACATACTGACTTACATAAAGGAATAAGGAGAAGTGAAAGAGAGCACGATGGTAATGATGAAGCCTAAGGCACATCACTCAGCACTTGACCCATCGAGCTAACCAGAGAAGCCTGAGCTTTGGGAACCAGGCCAGCACCTTGACCTCTGCAGGTGGTTCCACACTCTTCTCACTGAACACGAACTAGGCCATCAAAATGTCAGTAGATTCAAAAATTAGATCTACCACAAATAATTTTTCTTTACCAATTTAAGAATAGAATCAGACAGCAATAGAAAAATGCCCTTTTACTATTTTAACCATTTAGAAATTAAAACAATATTACCTGTCTTCAGACACATAACAAAACCAAACCTTTGGGCTGAACCTAGAATAAAAACTGCAATTATAGACTATATACTGAGAGGAAAATTAATGTTTCTTTTAAGAATCAAACAAAACAAAAACTAAATTAATTAAGGATTCATTCGACTCAAAAAGTTGAGTAAAAAGCAACCAGTTAAACCCAAGCAAAACAGCAAAAGATATTAGTAATGATAAAAACTGAAATTTGATGAACTAGAAACCAGATAAAACAATTAAGTTATAAAATAAAACTAAGAGCTGGATTAAACTATAACAAAAAAGGCAAACTTCTAGAAAGCCTAAATAAGAAAAAAAAAAAAATCAAAGTATAATATTAATAAGAAGAAAGGAAAAGAACCACAGAGAATTGAAAGACAGAATAGACCACTTTGTAAAATTCTGATGTAAAAGCTTTGACCACATGAATAAAATAGATAACTTTATAGGAAAATATGGAGATTAATCTTGATTAAAGAAAAAGAAAAACTAAATAGACAAATAATTTTGGTACAAATGGAAAAATTTGTTGAAGAACCACTCTCAAATAGTTGTAGACCCTTATCTTTTAAACCTTCAAAGAACATCTAGGGAATTAAGAGTATTAACATAACATGATGAAAATAGGTGTATCTTTCATAAACAATAGCTGACACTGGACTTACTGGCAAAACAATCAAAATATTTAAAGTAAAATGAGTAACAAGACACAGGTATTTTCTATCACTACTTTTATTTAATATTTAACAAAATTTAAAAAGCTTCTCCTGAATTTTCCCCGTAAAATAGATAAAGAAGTATCCTCCCCCATACCTTCAAAAACTGTGCCTATCTCAAATGACAGACAGTACCAGGTAAGAAACTAGAAAAATTCTTTAAAATCAGTAACACGCTAAGTGTGAGCTCAGTCAGTTATTCTTTAATATAATTCTGGAATTGTGAGGCAATGTAATTAAATAGGAAAATGACATGAGAATGAATGTTGAATAGGAAGAGGTGTGCATCACTCTGTAGATGATATGATTATGTACCTGGAAAACCTATGAGGATTGACTCAAAAACTATAAACATCCAGCACTTGATTGAGAAATATTTATTGAGTCCATACTTTGTGCATGACACTGTACATAAAGGGATGAGCTCGGAGAATCCCTGGAATATGTATTCCAGCTGGGAAGGTGGACAGTAATACAGAAAAACCACCAAGTGATGTAAGATACATATGATGTAAGAAATTGATAGAGGTTGCAAAGGAAAACCAACCAGGGGAACAGCATGGAGAATAATGGAGAAGCTACACTGAGCAAAATAGGCAGGAATGGCTGCTCCCCCACATTTCTTTGGGTGTTAACACAATGCCAGTCAAAACCCTTATGCAATTCCTTCCTTGCCCCAGCTCTCCTCTCTTCACTTCCTTTTTGAAATTGACAAAATAATCTTAATGTTTACCTGAAAAAATAAAAGTGGAAGAATAGAACCAAAACTTGGAAGAAAGAGTAATGGGGGTAGGAGGAAAGGGAAGTAAATGTATTATATTGAGATATCTTACCAATTATATTATTAAATGACAGTTATCAAACTGGTGTGTTCTGTCTCCATAAATACAAAGTGAGATCAATGAAATTGAATAGGTGGTCCAAATTTGTAAATGCACATAAAAACTTAGGTGTCCTAACTGTAGCAAGTGTGACATATTCCATGCCATTTCAGCAGACCTAAATATTAAAGACACATGAATGCATTTTATTTATTCACATATTTCATTTTAAGTCCAACTGGAAATTTCATTTTTCTCAGGTATGGCAAGCTAATAAATCCAGAGATCCAATCCTTGAATGAACAACACAGAATGCTTTGAATTTTAATTCAGGTTTTAGGTGGCATGAGCAGAGTTTTTAAGAAGGTTGTCTTCAAATAAATGTAATTCTCATGGACACTATTATGTATTGTTTTAAGGTAAAAATTGGTTAATAATACATGTTGTAGAAATTGTAAAATTGATTTAAAAATTCTAAGTAAATAATTGCTGAGCAGTTACTGAATTTCTCTGCAATTGCTGAGGAATTGTGATTTCTTGTAAAAAGAGCTTATGTGCTGTGCTATGTTAGTGTCAACGTGTATCGATGAACAGAGATAATTCTCAAGAAACCACTGGAGTTCTAGAGTTTGGGATACAATAATTGAGAGACAACTATAGTGAGCTAAAATAAACCTTAGTACATAAGCATTTGCTATAGATAAGACTGGTAGATTTGACTACCTTAAATTTTAGAAATATGCAGTAAATTGCACTTAAAAATAAAACATAAATGACAAATCATAAAAAAGTTTTCAAAATAAAATTAAAGCATTCATAATCTTACTATATAAAGTTTTTTTTTTCTTTTTCAAGAAAAAGACAACACGAACTCAAAACTAGGCCAAGGACATAAACAATTGCATTGAATCATTTTCAATGTCCTTCATTTCTCTTATTTGCCTTGGTTAATTAAAGCTTTAAAAGTACGGGATCAGTAATATTTATTGATGGTCTTTTTATATTCTGTGTTTATTTTTCTAAATTTGTGTTAGTTATTTTTTTTCATTGATTGATATGAGAACTTTTCACCGTATGCTGCAAAACTTTCATAATTTGTTGTTTTAAAACTTAGTTCATGGTGTCATTTGCTATAAGGAAATTTTAATTTCTGATGTGATGAAAACTATCATTTTATGATCTGCTAATTTTTATTGTATATGCATTTCTACATTGAATTAATTTACAACATACATTCATTAATTGAAAGATAAATGATTGAAATAGAAGAAAATATTGATAATGTAATTTTTGAAGGTTTAAAACTTTTTCTTTTCTTTTTTTTGTAAATATGGATCACAATTACAGTAAACAATAGAAAGTAATGACAAAGGGGCCACTAAGAGGTAAAACTCATGGGATACTGTGAAAGCTGAACTTAGGAAAATTCAGTCTACATACTTCCATTATTAAATCTAAAAGTGTGAATGTAAAGGAACTAAGTATTAAATGCAGGATATTAGAAAACAAACTTCAAGAGTACAACAGGAAGGGAAAGGAAATAGAAAGGTAAAAGCCTTAATATATAAGCCTTAAAAAGTATTAAACATTTTATATATAATCAATATTTAATACATATTGAATTTAAAATCTTTTACATATATGTACATATACATATGTAAAAAATATTACATGTTACATACACGAGAGCTTATATATACACTTAAAAAAAAGCAAAGAATATAAACAGAGCACAAGTTCAATATTTCTATATTACTAATCCTTTGTTTTAAACATTAAATTAACCAAAGTGAAATAAATTATTTTTGAGAGCAAAAATAAATACGTAAATAGGTAGCAGTATGAATAAATAAATCTAAGTTCTGCTTCTTTAGAATTATAAGTAAATTTCTGATATATTTAGCAAGAAAAGGAAAAAATTCCCCCTTAAACATAAAAAACAAATTATGAGAAAAGTGAGTAGCCAAATACTTTTCAAAATATTATTTTTACAATAAATAAGTTAAATAAAAATATATAAATTGGTTGTTTTTTAAGAAAACAAAAATCGTATTACAAAAAACAACCCAAGACTATAGAACTCTTGAACAAATAAGTAACTAAGATAGAACTGTTTAAAGTTATCAAAAGTTTATCTCCAACAAGAAAACACAAAATGCTTTTATGGGAAGTATACTTTTTTATATAAATAGTTTCAGAGCATAGTTACTCCTAAAAACACTACCTAATTTATCTTATGAAGTGGTAAGTCTAATATTAAAGCTGGACAAACTTAGTTCAAAAATGGGAAACTCACTTTTGAAAAAAATGTGAAAATATTAGATAAAATATGATGAAAAAACCTGGCAGTAAAATAAAATAATATCCGTGGACTAAGTTTTTTATTAAGTAATTCAATGATAATTTAATATTAGGAAATATATTAATATATTTAAATATATTAATAAATAAAGAGAGATAATTTACACACATCTCCAATTGAAATGGTTTATAATAAAATTCAACACTCATTCCCAAGAAACAAAATCCCAAACCTAATACCTATTAGTATGATAAAATTAAACATTTATCAAGAAAGTGGCTCTTACTTTTTCATCAACAGCTAAATCATACTTTTGAATGAAAAACTAGAGACATTTCTATTTAAATAAGAAAGGATTTTTACAATTTCTGCCATATTTAACACAGTTTTAAAATTCTGGCCAATTTAATAAAACAAGAAAAAAAAATTGGAGGATTGACTCTTTGAAAGCAGACAGTATAGTCATTGTCACAAGTGATAGAACTGTCTACCTGGAGAGCCCAAGGGGACAAACTAAAAAATTACAACATTAAGTGAGTTAGAAATAAAGTTTGCTCAAAATAAACACATAAATAAAAAGTTAAAGTTTTTATATACACCAGTGATATAATGATTTTAAAATTGCCATTCACAATAGCAACAAAAACGTAAAATACCTAGTATAAAGTTCACAGGAAATGTGTAAAAATGTGATGAAAAAAGAGTTAAGGATGGTAATGGAAAAATGTGTCATGTTATTGAATTAAAATCTGATAAAGCAATATAAAGTTATCAATTCTTTCTACAGTATTTAGAAGTTTAAGGGGCTCCAAATGAAAATACTGGTGGGATGCCGGAGGGGGTAGTGCTTCATAAAATGATTCTGAAATTCATCTGGTACTTTAGTATTGTCAAGAACATTTAGAAAAAATAGAAGGATGAGGAAGGACTTGCAAAGTGCCATGACGTCCTCGTAGTTTTGTGTATATTTACACAGTCTGTCTTAATTGCAGGAATAGACAGACAAATCAATGGAACTGTACAGGAAGAGCAGAAGCAGGCCCGTGTAAATATGAATTTCATATACAATAAATGTGGCATTTCAAATCAGTGGG
The DNA here is from genome assembly GCF_027409185.1 of Cynocephalus volans. Taxonomy (NCBI): domain Eukaryota; kingdom Metazoa; phylum Chordata; class Mammalia; order Dermoptera; family Cynocephalidae; genus Cynocephalus; species Cynocephalus volans. Next base: position 87,491,155 of record NC_084469.1, on the reverse strand, counting down.
GAAAAGATGAAGAATTCAGTAAGTCAAATTGTGTCAATTTGCTGACCCTGTGGGGGAAAAATAGATCTTTATAGCACCACATGGCTCTAACAAATTTCAGATTGATTAGATATTTAAATATGAAATTTGAAACCATAGAAAGATTTGAAGAAAAATACATGAATATTTATCTGATGTCATGGTGTGCAAGTAATTTCTAAGAGTATATGTAAGGGCATGATCCATAAAATGCAAGACTGATTGGTTTGACTATTCCAAAATAACAAAATTCTTTATGTCACAATGATCATAAACAAAACTAAACGTTAGACTGCAAACAGGGGGAAAGCATTTTTGCAACAGAAGTGCTTAATATCCTTGTTATAGGAGTGCTTGCAAACCAATAATTAAATGCCAAACATACAAGAGAAAATAGGCAAAGAAAATTAGCAGGAAATTTTATAACAAAGCATCACAGTAGCCAATGAATGTAAGAAAAAAGAAAAAGCTCAACTTCACTAGAAATTAAAGAGTTATTATTAAAAGGAACAATGTATTTAATGCATTAGGCTCAGGGCCAGGAACATAGAAAGTTCTTAGAAAGTATTAACTCTTTGTAGCGTGATAATGATGATGGAGACGATGATGTTTTAAATGTTAATGACATATGGAATAGTGATATAGGGATTATTCTTTTGGTGGAAGAATAAATTGGTACATTTCTAAAGTGTGATTTTGCAGAACATAAAAGAAAAGCAAATTTCTTTTGATATGTTATTCTCATTCATATATTTATTCAAATGAAATCTAATGATTTCTTCTTTAAGGATTTATTTCCAGGATGTTCATTGCAGTATTGATTATAATAGTTACCATAAAATTGCATACAGTAGAAGATTGGTTGGGGTACAGGACATTCACATGGCAGAAAACTATATGATGATTAACAGTATTGTAGAAAACAATTTGCTGACATGAACTAAATCCCAGTATATCACACAAACTTAATACTATATTTAAACATGTGTATGTATGCATGGAAGAAATGCACATACGACTTTAAAGGTTATCAGTGTTTACCTCTCAATGGTGGGATTATGGGTGATTTTTATTTTCTTCTGTGTGTGTTTGTGTGTGCATTTTTCAACATTTTTATAATGAGCAGGTAGTAACTTTGTAAGTAGAAAGATAAACAACCCACTGATAAATACTACTTTTCAGTTTTCAGGAGTCTCCTGGGAATTTGGGAGCTGATATTTGGGGCAAGTATTTAGGGTTTGTCTTGTAACCTCCCTGCTGTGATAGTCCTTAATTAATGGAGATGATGGAGAACAGCTCACTGGGCAGAGTGGCAGGAGCCATGCAGCTGCCAGGACCTGAACAGGGTCAGGAAGCTTAATCGATCTGGGACACATGACGTGCCTTGTGGTGAAGGAGCCCGATGCATCCCTCTTCATCGACATTGTGTCAATAGGAGCAGAGGCATTTAGCTGTATAAACACAGGGCTTGAGCGGCAACACCCTAAATGCTTAGCCAATAGATCAGGAATTAAATATGGACCCACAGACTAGAATAGGAAGACTCTCTAGGTAGTAACCGGTCCAGCTTCCCACACCTGTAGGAGTTTTCATTGTGACTGAATGTTTGTGCTATCCTCCATGGCACTCAGACCTATGTTCCCTGATATCTGGGTGATCTGCTTCCAGACAGGAGTCATGGAGCCCAGCACATCCCTTTCTGCACGTGGGTGTTGCAACCTCAGAGGCTGAGGGAGGTGCACAGAGATATTTGAAGGAAATGAATTCCCCTTGAAGCTGTCCAGGGCAATGACTCCCAAGACAGGTTCCTGCAGGGTTTACCACGTGCATGCTGAATAATAGGGTAAGCAAAACCCTGAAATGTGCCATCTGGGCACATTCCCATTCTGCTTCCACCTCTTTCAGTTCAGGTCAACAAACAGAGAGCAATAGTTATGCTCCAGGCCCTGTGCACTCCCAGCCCCTGAGTCCTGACTCCCGTCCTGCTCTGCTCCATTCTCTTCCCTCCAAAGAACACCAGAGCATTCGTTATAAAATGCGGCCTGATCGTGGCATTCTCTGGCTTACAGCCTTCAGTGATTTTCTATTGCTGTGCAGATGTCCTGAGAAGCCTCCCATAATCCACCCAGCCTTGTCTCTCCTGCAGCTCTCTAGTTCGTGCTCCATCACCTCCCCCTCCCCACAGACAGCTAGTTTTCATTAACACCTACTCATTCTTCCTCCAGGAAGTCTTCCTTGATTTCTAAAGATTTGATTAGGTCTCCTTGCCACATGTTATAGCACCTTATCATGGCCTACACTCCAAGGTTTTGCTTTGTAATTTCTCATTAATTGTCTCTTTCTCTTAATCTACTCTTATTGGAATGACATGTCTATCTTGAGCAGTAGCCAGTATGGCTCATGGTCTATTGTAGATACTCAGTTTATTGAACAAATGATTGAATACATGATTAAACTTAAAACACTGAAGACAAGCCTCTCTTTGCAAGAAGCTTACAGGGGAGACAGACTTGTGAATGTGCATTCAAGGGATGGTCTTGAACAGTGCACTGAAGGGACAGACGTGAGAGGAAAGGTGATTGAGTAATTCTCTCTGAGTGCAGGTGACTCTGGGTGGTTTTCAGAGAGGAGCCCAGTGGGCAGGTCCCTAGGGCTAACTAGAGCATGTCTGCTAGCACAGGCCTAGTGCAGAAGGCCTGTGAGTCAAAACACAAACCCAGCTGGAGTGAGCTCTGGAATGTGTCCCTGCCATTTCACACCGAGCTGGCAATTACGAAGCTTCTACTGTGCATGTGGCCCTGAGCACTATGGAGTCTTGCAGGCTCCACCCCTCCCCTCCTTTGCACCTGTCCCCTTGGTGCACTGGCAATCTCTTTAGTGGCCTCCAGACAGGCAGGCCCGAGGACGCAGCTGAACTTGGGCAGCGGGGGAGGGAGGGGTGGGCTGGCCTTGCCCACCAGCAGCACCATATGCCCACGCCTTAGTCTATTCCAATCATGTCCCTCAGCTGCCCAGCTGTCACTACCATAATTACGGCAGCCACGGCCGCGGGAAGTGTGTGGTTGTGGAGACCCTCTGGTCTCCTTAGAACTTTACTACTGTTGTTATAGCTTATCAGGACATGGCCTGCCTTCTGTTGGTCTCTTGAAAACGGCTGTAATTCCCATCCATCACGGGGGCGAGCCAGCTGCTGCAGGGGCAGCTGTCAGGGAGAGGGCTCTGCATGCTCCCCGACATGCTGGCCCTGACCTTGGGGAGGGGGAAGCTCCAAGCCAAGTGCCTTTCTTGGGACAGCATTTGGGCCATCTCTTTTCCTTTAGCCTGGGGGTGACAGCTTTCTGCTTTGTTATGTGGCCCTGGCCTGCTTATCTTTGCTTTGTATCCTCCCTGGGACCATGAACTTCCCAAAGGAAGGAGCATTGTATAGGTTACAGACAACCTTCTGCTATTAAAGGCTTTATCTTAGATTTAAAATAACATTCTATCCCCCATTATAAAAGGAATATATAAAAATTGTGATAAAAATAAATATTAATTGCTTATATGTTCCAGTCATGATACTTACAACTTTACAAGAATTATCTAATTTATTAATCAAAACAATACCATGAGATAGTAGACATATGATGTCCATTTTGCAGGTAAGGAGTCCTGTCCAGAGGGGTTATGTCGCTTGTCCAGTGTCACACAGCTACTGAGTGGGAGACTGAGATTCAAAACCAGAGAAGTCTCCTTTCAGGGTACACACATGTGCCTCGTTTTAGGAAATTTGGAAAATAGAAAAGTAGAAAAAAATCAACAATAATTTCATTTTCAAACACAACTTATTATGATCTTAATATATTTCCTTTCATTATTTTTCTATTCATTATTTTTTCGTAATTGTGACTATATTGTGTAATCAATTTTATCTTATGCTTTTAAAATTAATATTATCACAAACATTTTCCATCTTGTGAGTTTATTCTTTACTATTCTGCTTTTGCTGCTAATTATGTTGCATCCAAGTCTCCCCTAGTGAGCTAACGAAGTAACATTGTGATATGTGGGTGTTACTATCTAGTTAGCCTCCTGTTAATGTTCGTACATGCAGTATCTAATTTATTCTTGGGGTAATCCTATGGGGGTAAAGAAACAACTCCCCCATTTTACAGATAAAGAAACTAAGATGTAGGCAATTAAATAAATTACCCAAGGTTACACAGCTGGTGAGGGGCAATGCCAGAATTCAAACTATCAGTTTGACAAAGGCCATGTTTTTGGCCATTTTAGTCTACGCTTGGACTAAAAGCTTTTTCCATAGTATATTTTTATTTTTTATTTTTTGGATGTACTCCCACAAATGAAATTTTGGCATCAAAGAGGGTAGCAATTTTTAACATTCCTTTCTTGTTGAATTTTTCCCCTGCCAACACTGAGTCTTATCATTGAATCAGTTGGTAGGTTTATTAACAACCCACAATTCTTAATGGCTTGTGACAACCCAAGTTTGCCTCTTGTTCATGCTCTGTACCTATCCTGCATCAGCTGGGCTCCACTCCAGGTGTCCTTACTCTGGGACCACAGATTGAGCAGCCACCATCTGGAATGCTGCTTGGTCACTGTTGCAGACAGAAAGAAAGCTCTGAGCGTCTCTAATCGGCAGCTAAGCACTCTAGGCTAGGAGTGACAAATGTCACTTCTGCTCATAATTTGTTGGCCAAAACTAGTCATATGGCCACACCCACCCACCGGAACCAGAAAGTGGTGTCCTTCATGTGTCTTTAAGGGAGGGAAAGCTGGAAATATCTGGTGAAGGCCCTAATGACTAACACAGTCATAAAAGCTGCTCATTTGAGAGTTGAACATAGTAACGCATTGTTGCTTTATTTGACATTATTTTTCTTGGTAAGTCTGAGTATTTCTTCATATTTTCTTGGCCAGTTATGCCTCCTCTTTTGTAACTTGTTTGTCCTGTTCTTAGCCCATTTATCTGTGATATCTTAATGCTTTTCACAAATGGTTTCCTGATGTGGCGATATCCCTAAGTGGGTCTTTGATGAGTAAAAACACATGGTGTGTCAAAAGCCAGTTTCTTCAGATATGTTTTTAAACCTGTATATATGTAAATTATCCTAATAATTTACTTCTATTTTTCCAAAGAAGTTACCCAGAATTTATGTTAATTTCACGTTGAGTTAATTTATGTTAAGCACTGCTTTTCAATTAATCAATGAAAACTGAGGCAATTCCCTGACGTTCAAGGGCTTTTGACATCTGGGTTTCAGAACTCTGGTGTCCTCTTGAGCTTCTTCCTCTCTGTAGCTCCACAGACCCCATGGGGCATCTGGCCCTGGATGTCTGTTCTAGAGCCACGTTGTTCCTTGAGTCCACTTTCTCTTCCCCATCCCAATCCTCTGTCCCCAGCTTAGGGGGGACGCCTGGACAACTGAAATAATCTCCTAACTGCTATTTTACATGGACTACTGGAAAAGAGGCCATTCTAATTATATCATTCTTTCCCTTGAAACCCTTCACAGTGGCAACCCCTGTCCAGTGGGGCCTATTTACCATGGTCTTACACAGCAGTATTTTAGGTGGGATACAAAGGAATATTTTATAGTTACAAATTAATTTGTGTGTGTATTAGAAAAGTGTTTACCTCGCATAATAAACTTTCATATTAACAGATATTATTGATTATGATAAGGCTATGTGTAAAAGTGAGGCTAATATAGTAGGGAGCATGTGGATTTGGTAAACATAATGGAATAGTGTATAAATGACAGCACTTTGGGAAAGACCACTCTACAAGCTAACATCCAAACAATAACATCCATGAACCAATCACAAGCTAGCTTTCCAGCACCTGCCCCCCTCCCACCAGCATTTTATGCCAGAACATGTAAATACTGATCATGCCTCTCGGCTTCTCTACCTAAAGTCATTCCCTTCCCCTTTTGTTCTGGCAAAAGTAGAGCTCTTCTATTTGTTCTTATTTGGGCCCCAGCTGTTTTTTTTTTTACCTTGTATTTTCCTTGTTTCATGCCTTACTTTCTCTTCTTAGATAGATAATTATTTGGAAGCACAACCCGGGCTTGCTTTCAGTGGCCTGCTTTAGCCTACAGAACGTGCTTTACCACTTAGAGTGAGAGCTTCTATTTATGACATAATCGACTCCTCACAACAACCCCTTGAGGTAGGCATCTCCATTTTACAGATGAATTGAACAAGGCTTGGGCATTGCCAAATGCCATTCAGCTGGTTGTGGCAGGGATTCAAATGCAGGAATATGACCTAGCAACTTGTGTGTGCTTTTCATGCTCTACCCCACAGTGCCTTTGTATACTGGGTGCCCAATAAAGGAAGTTTGTGGGGTGAATGAGCTATTAGCACATTCTTATTTCTATGACTTTCACCCACTTTACATGTGAAAACACTTGCACAAACTTTTTTTTTTTTTTTTTTGAGATATTTTACATACTGAGGATTGGGAATTTCTGGGCTATTCCCTAAAAGCTAAATCCCCCTGCATTTTCTGGTGTCCTGTCCAGGGAAGCTGCTATTACTGCTGAGCAGTGGTGTTTTTTCCTTCTCACCAAATACTTGGTGGAAGTAGCTCTTTGGAGAAAAAAGCATCCTCATCAAAGTAAGCATGTCTTGCTTGGAGAGGTAAATAAGAGCAGAATTATGCTTTAAGAATAGTACTCTTAACTCTGGTTTGAAAGCTCCTTGAATGGGTTCAGCTATGTCCTCAGAGTTACCCAGGAGCAACTTTTATACTTATGTGGAAGGCAGAGCATTGAAGGATTAGCCAGTTTTTGTGAATATCATTACCACTGATGCCTTCCAAACCAACAGATGCATGCCAAATGCTTAGAAACAGGAATTAGGGCACTTTTTTTTTTTTTCTGTGCAGAAATAATGTTCTAGAAAGAGCAGGGCATACAGGTGAACTGGATTCTTCTCTGGGCTTTGCTACTTGCTCCTGTGGACTCTTGCATAAGTAACCTAGCTGGGGGTGTGCTTGGCCTGATAGAAGGGACTATATAACCCCCTTTCTCACCCTAGGCAGCGTGTACCCACAGGAGCTGGAAGAGTATGATGGGGCTTGGATTTTGAGGGCAGTTTATCAAGGAGATCAGATTAGTAAGGCTTGAGAAGAGTTTTTTTTTTTTTTTTTTTTTTTTTTTTTTTTTTTTAAAATATTGGGGCACATTTCCTTGCATGGTGAATATACCTTTCCCTGACAAGGACCCTGGGAGATGGAAAAAGGAATAGCTTACTCTGAGTGAAGTTAAAAGGGCAGAATTTTCTGGAAAGTGGTGATAGAAAGTATTTAAAAATTCAGCGAGGTGGGCATACTGAGCGCATGTGCCATGTAAGACAGATAAACCCTCCAGAGGATTATATTTCATGGGAAGACCCACAAGGCACACAATTTACCAAAGTCATCAGGAATGTGCAGGTGGGAAGGGCACTAGCATCTCTAAGAAGTTCAGTGGTGGCATTCTTCTGTAGACCAGGGCTGACTTCAGGAAAGGCATTACAGAACTAGGCTCTTGACAGCGATGGGGATGACAGGATCCTCAAAACAGTAGAGGCCAGATGGTGGTGCTTAGCCACAAGAAGCCAGGTAGATCCAATTATCTTAATGAGTAGCCAGGTTGGTGGGCAGCCAGGCTGGCTTGTCCTATAGAGAGATATGGAGGTGGCTGACAGAACAGGGCTGTCCTTAGGGGCAGCCAAGAAGGGTACTATTCATTATTTCTTGATTTCAAAAGAAATGAAAAATGATTGATTAGGAGGCTGAAGGAAATTGTGCTCAATAAAATGGTACAATACTGAGCCCAGTTTCTGGACCTGAGCTATTTTTTGGACCTGGAGCCCTTGGACAGAAGAAAAGGCCATATACCCAGAAGGAAGGGTCCCACAGCCTATGGCAAATATATGGTACGAGTCCCCAGTCCTTCCCTGAAGAGCCATAGTATATTTGGGTAACTATGTCCTGGGAAAAGGGGAATAGTCAAATGTTTCAAGGAATGTTAGACACAGGGTTCAAAGTGACATTGATACTTGGAGGCTTAAGGTGTTATCACGGTCCTACTATATAAGTGGGGGTACATGGCACTAGGTTCTAAATAAGTGGAGTCCTGGTCAAAGATCACTCCCCACCCCCCATTGGTTATTTCCCCAATCCCTGAATATACAAGTGTACTTGGTAGTTGGTGCAATTCCCATGCTGGGCCCTTAGTGTAAGAGCTGTTGTGGGGAAAACCAAGAGAAGACTCTGAAACTACCCCTCACCCAACTGCTGCCAAGAGAGTAAAAACAATATTATTCCAGAGGGAAGAAGGTGGTAAAAATTAGTTCCACTCTTAAAGATCTAAAGGATATTGCAGGGTGGTGGTTTGTGTCATAATATCCTGTTATAGCCCCTGTTAAAACCAGATGGATCTTGAAAAACAACAGTGACTACCACAAACTCAACCATATAGTAACTCTGGTCACAGCTGCTATGGCGGATGTGCCATCTTTGCTAGAATGGATTAACATGGCATCAAGTTCATGGTGTGCAGCATTGATTTGGCAAATGTGTTCTTTTCCATACCTGTCAGAAATCATCAGAAATAGTTCACATGGAACAGACAGACAGCAGTATATATTTATAGTTTTTCCCCAGGGCTACATTACTTTCCAGCCGTTTGTCATAATATGGTCCAAAGTGATCTGCCCCATGTGGACATCCAGCAGGACATCACAATGCCCATTGTCTACAGATAAGCTAATTGAACCAGATAAGCAAGATGTGTCTAGCATGTTGGAGGCCTTGGCGAAATGTATGTGCTCTAGAGTGTGGGAAATAAACCCTATGAAGATTCAGGAACCTGCTACAGCTAAATCAGTAAAAATTTCTAGGGGTTCAGCAGTCAGTGGTATGTCAGCATTTCTCCAAAGTAAACAGAAATTATTGTGTCTTGCATTTCCCGCCAGAAAAAGGAGCACAATATCTGGTAAGCTCTTTGGGCTCTGGAAATAGCAAAATCTATACCTGAGAATACTGTTCTGACCTGTATACTAGGTGACATAAAAGGGTGTCAGATTTGAATGGGGCCTAGAACAAGATAGGACTCTGCAACAGGTCCTGGCTACAGTGTAAGCAGCCTTGCCACTTGGGCTGTAAAGCCCAGCAGGCACAGTGGTATTATAAGTATATCCTGGTGCTTGGAAAACATACCATGTGGAGTTCATGGCAAGCTCCAGTGAGAGAATCACAAGCAGTCCACTAGGGTTCTGGGTCAAGGCCATGCCATTTGGCAGGGAGAATTATAAACCACTTGAAAAACAACTCCTGATTGTGCTATGACCCTGGTAAAGATGAAGCATCTGACCATGGAGCACCAGGTGACCACATGGCCAGAGCTGCCCATCATGAGCTCATTTGTCAGACTCACCAACTCATAAACCCAGTCAAGCCCAGAAACAAACCTTGGTAGGGTGGAGATGTCATACCTGGAATCAAGCAAGACCAGAGGCCCAAGTAATTGGCATGAGCAGGTAGTCCAGGCCCACACGTCATCCTCCACTGTTGTAGCAAAATCTTTCCCTCAAAGGGCTCCTCTGGCTGTGTAAGGGATCCCTTGTGACTAACCGATGGAGGATAAGAAAGCCTGAGATTGGCTCATGGAAAGGCTGGCTCTGCAGAGGTTGTGTGCTGAACTTGGATGGCAGCTGTACTATAGTCCCTCTCAGTGATGAGGAAACATTCTTCCAAAGAGCAAAGCTCAGGCAATGCTGGCCCTCCACTTTATGTGGAAAGGGAGGATGTCCAAGGTCAGGATACACATGGTCTTAAGGGTCGAATGGTGAATGGCTTGGTTGACTGGTCAGGACCTAGAAGCAGCAAGTGTGGAAGATTGGAACTGGGAGGTCTGGGATAGAGTCATGTAGATGGGCATATTGGAGTGGGCATGACCTGTGAAGATCTCTGGATTGTATGTTGATTCCCAAGGGAGACCTTTACCCCCTTTAGTACAATAGAGGCACTAAATGATCATGTAGTAAAATCGACCCAACCAGTGGATGTTAGCCACGCTGTATCATCAACCACCTCAGTGCTGACACGAGGGAACATGAGCTAAGTAGCCACGGTGGCAGAGATGGCGGTCATGCATGGGACCAACAGCCTGGGCTCCTACTGCCCAGCTACTGCTGCCATTGACTGTCTGAAGTGCCAGCAACAGGGACAAATATTGAGTTCCTGACATGGCACCATGCTTCAGCAAGACCACCTGGATACTTGTTAGCAAGTTAATCACATTGAGGCCTTTTCCCCAAGAAAAGGACCAGTGGTTCATTCAGGCAGGGGTGGGTTCATAGTCCATATATAGTTTGCCTTACTGCCCACAGAGCCTCAGCATCAGCCATTGTCTGTGGGCTTACAAAGTGCTCGGTCCACTGGGATAGGATCCCACCTAATATCACATTGGACCAGGAGACCCACTTGACAGCAAAGGAAGTATGAGATTGGGTCCATGCCCATGGGGTCCACTGGTCATGTCGTGTACTGTACTGCCCAAAGTTGCTTGTCTCAGAGTGTTGAAACAGCCTGTAAAGGCACAGGTGGAGGCACCAGCTCGGAGGTGATACCTTATAAGGATGGGGCACTAGTTGTCCTGCAGGATGCAAAATACACTTTGATTTAAAGATGTTTATGTGATGCTTTTCCGCTATATACAATTATATTTACCACAATAGATAAAAAACCCCAAGGGGTGAAGACAGGAGTGCCCACCTCACTACCACTCCCATGAACCCACTTGGGGAATTCATGCTTCTTGTCTCCGCAACTCTGGGTTCTGCAGGTTTATGGGTCCTGGGTCCCAAAGAGGAAACACTTCTGCAAGTAGACAGAGCAAGAATAAGCCATAGCTGCTGCCTGAACACTTTGGACTCCTTGTGCGAAAGGACCAGCAGGCAGGAAGAGTCACCATCCCGTGCTGGAAGGGCTGCAGTGGATGCTGTGCTGTGCTGCCCAGAGTCCCCTTCTGTGGAGAATGTATTGCCTCCCCTCCAGGCCGTGCAGTTGGCAGGCAGCTGGCAGCTGTCACTCCCTTCAGGGATCACTTCAGCTGCAGAAAAGCAGCTCACCAGGGTGGCCCACATCTGATGATGGATAGATTCAGGACTGTGAGGACCTGGCCACCTTGGAACAGCCTCGCAGGGCCGTTCTAGCTCCATACCTCTGCAAGGAGCCAGGCCTGCACGGTGCGCTGCCTTTCCCCGCTGTCCACTCCTGCTGCGGTCTCCTCCCTTCTCCAGGTGATGATTCCCACGGTGGTTCCTGATACACCTCTTGCACACTCAACTCCACTTTAGAGTTCCCCTCTTTCCTGGGGAACCCAACCTGCAGCAGATGCCGATTCTGAATATTTTGGGGGATGAGGGGTCTTCATGGCTTGGTTCCATTTTGTTTTGAGCTCCAAAGGTGATTCTGATGTGCAGCCAGGCTTGGGAATAATCATTGTGGCCTTCCCACTGCCTCCTGCCTGAATCCATTAGCAAGTCCCCTCACAAGCTCCTTTCCATGTGGCAGATGCTCTGAAGGTGCTGAGGAGGGCCTTGCCTCCAGGTGCTTCCAGGCATAAACCAAAGAACAGTTGACCAGAAAAGCAGGGGGGTGGATCCTCAGGAGCATGTGAGGGAGTATCAAGGGAGAGGTGCAGGCAGTGCGAGGACAGACCATTGAACGCCGAGGCAAGGGGCAGCCTGGGCGTCTCTGATTCCATCTGGAAAAGGTAGGCAGCTCACCTTGTCCTCTTAACATCCTTAGCCAGCAAGAAATAACATCCCCCCCCAGAAGCTTGGCACGAGGGCAGTGCACAATCCGGGTTTGCCTTTACTTGAGAAATTCTGGTCTTGGGAAGATGTGGAAGGCCATATTTCTCTGTTCCATCAACCCTCTTTGTTTGTCACAACCCGAGCTCCCCTCTTTTTGGTTACCCCATTCATCCCCTGGGTGGAGAGGAGGACTTTGGGGATAATACTACATAGAAGCTACTCAATAAGAGCAAATGAAGATAGACCAGATGAAAGTTTATTTATCCAGGAGAGATTCCATCCAGGGTTAAGAAAGACCCAGGGTAAGAAAGACGAGTAGCCCAGATTATACTGGCAAGGGCATAAAATGAGACCCAGGGGTATGCTAATAAAATGCTAAAAGGTATAATAAAATGTCAAATATCAAATGGCATGACCCAGTTAAGGCTGGAGCACGATGAAGGTGGCTGTCTTAGGGGAGAGGGGGAGACAATAGAAGAGGGAGAGAGACAAGGGAAGGGGCCTTTCATGGGGGCATGGAGACAGCCTTGGCAGTGACTGGAGGCAATGTACCCGACAGTCACATCTGGCCAAATGTAGGTAAGATCCTTTGCAAGACAGGCAGGGACTGGGAACTTTCTAGCTGTCCCTGGGGTCACCTGCATTGCTACATGCACGCTTTTGTCTTCAGAACCTTGTAAAGAGTAGATTTTCAAAATGGACCAGTTGGACAATATTTATGCATGTCTTGAAGGTTCTGAGGTTGAATAATTGATTACGCTCTGTAAGGCAGCTCTGCAGCTTTGGCCTGTAAGAAATTCATGCAAGACTGTATCCACCCAACCCAGCTTAGTGCTCATCCACCACAGGAAACTCTGCTCTTTTAATTAGCAGTGTGCGTGAATATCTCTGGTAGATGGTTGCAGTTAATAACAGAGCTGGTTCAGACTACTGGGTGAGACTTCTATAAGGGGCTTAAAATATGGAACATTGCTGCTAAAGACCTTCCCAGATCTTGGCCGTGTGAGGATGGAGACTGGGCTGTGCTCACAATGTGTGGTGATGCATAAATATTAGCCTTAAATAACTGTGAATACCTTGTTTCCTAAAAAGATTAGTGGCTCTTCCCTGTGTGATAAATTGTGTGAGTTACAGTGCAGACCTGTCTTCCCACTGTATTATCCCACAGCCCTTTAAATAACCGAGTCCAAATTATGCACAGCAAGCTATGGGGAACGCTTGGGAAAGCTTTAGGCGGAGAAGTGTAATTTGGGTTCATCCTTCTTCTGTTTCTGCCTTTTCCCTCCTACCTTTATTTCACTCTCAATTCAGTCTTTTCTCTATTCTTTCTCTCTCTCTCTCTTATCCCTCCTTTCCCTCTATTTCCCTCTGAATCTCAGACTCCTTCATCTCCATCTTCATGGCTAACTTTCATGAGTTGTACCAGATAGTAATCTACACCCTTTACTTCCATCTCATTTACTTCTAATGACAACCTTGAGAGAGATAGGTACTTTGACTGTCCCCATGGTGAAGATGAGTTAACTGAGGCACAGAGAGGTTAAGGAACTTTCTCAAGGTTACACAGCTAGGGAGGAGGTGGAGCCAGGACTTGCACCATGTCTGTCTGACCTCCCAGCCCCAGAGAGTGCAGTGGTGGCGTAGAGCCTCTTGCCCCTGGCTGTTCCTCTAAGGCACCTGCTGGGGTAGGGAATGATTTTGTCGCTTCATTCTGAAGGCACACTTTAGGGGTGCACTGAGAAATCCAGGCTCTCCAGGTTAAGTGGCAGGGTAACAGGTGCCTTCCACTCCCCACCAGGGCAAATGAAACAGAGAAATCACCACCAAGAGAGGGGACATCACCTTACGGTCAACCCAGCTTGCTGCGCTTTGGGAGTACCTGCAGGATCCTCCCCTTTCTGCTGTCTATTTGCATTAACTGATTTTCATGGGGATACAGTGACAGAACTGAAGTAGAACTGGCTAGTTGGTGGCCTGGATGTACCCAGAGGAGAGAAGAACCAACATGCTTGGTCTTAAAGAAATGCTTCATCAAGCTCCATTAACACTTTGGGCCCAGCCTGCCATGGGATGCTCCTTTCCCAACTGAGCATAATCTAAAGTGCAGGGATATTGTGTTATTGTTTTTTCTTCTCTTTTATTTTTCCTATTACAATCCACTTCATTAAAATAAAAGTAATAAGTTTCCATACAATAAAATGCACAGATTTTAGGGGTATAATCTGATGAGTTTTGACCAATATACATACCCATGTAGCCAACCTACCTTCTAGATATAGACCATTGTTGCCAGCCTAGAAAGTTCCCTCTACCTCCTTTCTAAGTCAATCTCCATACTCCTTGCTGAGGCAGCCACTGATCTGATTTTTGGAATCATAGCTGCTGGTTACAGTACTTCATATAAAGGGATCATAGTGTGCACAGTTTTGTGTCTTGCTCGATGTGATATTTTTGAGATTCTCCCAAGTTGTTGCCTGTATCAGTAGAGTATTTTTTTTAAAGTTTTATTTCTGAATATTATCTCATTGTATTACTATAAAACAACTTGCTTATTCACTCCTCAATTGGTAGACATTGGGCTGTTTCTAGTTTTTGGCTATTAGGGGAAGAACGTGGCTATGAACATTTGAACACAAGTCTCTTTGCAAGCAACGTTTCTTTCTTTCTTTCCTTTTTTAATAGCTTAAAGTGGAATTTTCTGGGTCAAATGGCAAGTACTTGTTTTGACTTTATAGCAATTTTCCAAAGGAGTTGTTCCAGTTTATATTCCATCATCAATGTGTGAGAGTTCTGGATGCTCCATGTCCGTGTCTACGTTTGGGGCTGTCAGTCTTTTCAATTTTAGCCACTACATGAGATAAAAAAATAGCATCCCACTGCGGTTTTAATTTGCATTTTACTGGTGACCAATGATGTGGAACATCTTTTCATGTGTATATTGTCTATTCATATACGTATTTAGTGTGTGAAGTGCCCATTTTGTACCTTGAGTTATTTGTTTTTATTATTATTAATTTGTAGGAATTCTTTACATATTATAGAATCAAGTCCTTTGTCAGATATATGCACCATGCATATTTTCTCCTAGGCTTTGGCTTATGTTTTACTTGATTTTTGGGGGGTGGGGTAGGGAGGGAAACTTTGATTTCTGGCCTTGAAAGAGCTGTTCCTACAGCATGAATGTGGAGAACTTCAGTAACCGGGGTGAATTTCTGAAATGGTTTCCATCGGAATTGGGGCTCAGGGCTGAGTTGACTCAAGGGGACCAAGGGCAGTAGTGGTAGGCTGATGATCTACCAGGGCAGGAAGATATCCCTTCTGTGAATCCTAGATTGATTTGAGAGAGTAGGGAAGGGAATGGTACCTTTGCAAGAGTTATTGCATGACCTGGTGAGGGATTAACAGTTGAGATACTCCACAATTAATCTCAATGGACGCTCACAATTTCCTACAAATATAAGGCTTGGGGGATATTTGTTTTCCTAAGCCTCTCTCTTTAACATATGAAGACTAGGTGCTTAGCAAATATTTCACTAAATCCTCTCAGTAGGGAAATGAGTCGAGGCATAGTGAAAGGGAGCAAGTTGCCCAGAATCCCACAAGGTAGCAAGTGGCAGAGTTGGGACGTGTCCATGTCTGTCTTGGTCTGGGGTCTGGTTCCTCCTACCAGTCTGCGCTGTCTCCACTCTTCCATGGCCTCGGCCCTACGGGTGCTCTCTGCAGCTGGACTGAGCAGTTGAAATCCCTCTCCCTCCAGACTCTTTTACAAATAATTGCCATAATATCATTGAATCATCCTTTCCCTCTAGGCTCAACGTTCTTGGTCTCTTAAAACCAAGCCTTGGATAGCTTACTTTCTGGACTCTTTGCTGTTCTCCCTGTACTGCTCTGCTTCAGCTCCAGTTTCTCAGCTGAAGTGCCCAGAGATGAGCACAATACGCGTATACGGAGCGACACTGTCTGCACGTGGGCTTTCGCCGTGAGGTTGTGGTGATGCCCCAGCAGGAGGCACAGACCACGCTCATTTTCTGAGCTGGTTTGAACCAAATCACTTCATTCACCAGTGATCTATAGAGCCCCCGCTCTTGGCAGCAGGCTGAGCAGTGGGCACAGCCCCCACCCCATCCAGCTTCTATTTTAGTGAATCACCCAGACAACATAAAATAAACATGCGATTGAAATGAATATAAACTGTGGAAGTTTCTCTGATGGAAATAAGTAAGGGAAATATGATACAGAGAAATGAGGGAGATGCCCTACAGGTGATCAGAGAAAACTGATGTCTGAGCTGTGACCCAAAGCCTGTGAATTATCTAGGTGAGGGCAGAGCATTCTAGGCAGAGGAGCTCCATTTGGGACACAGCAGGTTAGAAATGTCCATCTGTCATTCAAGAGTAGATGTCATTGAAGCGGCGAGCCACATGCACCTGGAAGGTCTGGTCTGGAGATTTCAATTTAGGAGTCACCAGCAAAGAACTGGCATGTAGTGTTCTGGGGCTGCATGAGATCCCAGGGTGCGAGTGTGGAGAAGGAAGGAGGAAAGGGTCCCAGACGGAGCCTGGGAAGCTTCAGTGTATCAGTGTTTTCTTTCTTGTTTTTAAAGAAGTTGAACAGACAAGGAGCATGTGAAGGAGGCAGAGAAGAGCAGCCAGTGAAGCAGGAGGAGAGGCAGGAGCAGGCATTGTCTTGGCAGCAAGAGATGCACCCAGCCAAGTGTCAAGCTCTAAGAAAGAGAGTGCTCACCTGGGTCACCTGCCCTTGCGTCTCTAACCTGAGTGGGCTTCTACCTTCCACTGTGCTCTCCTTGGGCCAGTCCCACACCGACATTCCCATCCCCAGACCTTCTACAGTTGTGTAGTCCACTCTTGAGTAAATGTGTTCTGAGAAACATGAGCTAGGATTCCAAAGAGTCCATCTGTTTCCAACCTCAGGGGAAGTGGCAACCAATATCTCACCCCTTCAGTGGTCACTTCCCTGAGCAGGACCCTTGAGGGTGACCAGAGGACTGAGCTGCTTTCCCTCATGACCCTCCATCCTCATTTGCTCTGCTAAATCTCCTCACCACCCCCTCCTTCCCAGGTCTTTCCTCCAGTACACCTTGATTAAGAGCTTTCTTGGTGAGAACCGCATGTCAGATTCCCTTGATTTGAAAACTTCTCTCCCTGTCTTTGCACTTACAAGTTTTGAAGAACCTTCTATGTACACAATCTGCCCATCACTTTCATTAACAGGATGTGAGCGGTTTTCATGGGCAGGTAGAAGAAGAGACCTAAACATTAAGTGTGCGGATCAGTTACACTGTTTCCAACTTCATAAGGAAATCACTATAAGATCCAGAGTATATGCCAAATGTTGGAGAGAGGCAATTCCCCACACCCAACCCCTGGTCAGAACCTGTGCAAAGTGGTTTACCCCATCACGTTCTCTCCACACACTGATCCTGACTGTCTGGACTTGGGAACAAGTGCTTTAACCTTGAAAAATTAAAATATTTCCATGCAATCGGTAAATTCCATTATTAAATGTTACAGCATCTAAATTAAATAAGAATAACTGGTATTTTGAAATTCTGAACATCTTATAATTAGACCAGCCTTTAAAAAATATTCCAAGTTAAGGCACATTAGAATGTATTCCACAACATGGAGACAGCCTGACAAAGAAACATTATTCTTAGATTTACAATTAATTACCCTTATGTCTATACCTTGCATTCAATTTGCATATCTTAAAAGTGCTGTAAATTTCACAGGACTCCTTGTTATTTAAGATCATTCTGCTTAGTAAAAGTTTCTTCAGTGATAACTTTCTCTTGATTATGTAGTTGTGAGGTCAGTAAATCTGGCTCGACTTTGCTCTCCAACGTTATAATTTTTCTTTTTTTGTGTGTGTTTTTCATTATTTGGCTCCTTGTTCCTTCTGCCCTCTCATTTATTATCCCCCAAAGAACCAACAGATAGAGAAGTCGGCTAGAAGACTAAGCGAGTGGTCAGAGTCTGAGATGTTATCTCTTCCTCACTACGCATTGGTACTGGGTGTCTGACATGTTCTATACATCTTTCTGGTGCCAACCTCATTAAACAAATACAACTTGATGTATAGCTCTCAAGAAATGAAATTCTACGCAACAGATTTTTTCTTGTCCCATTGGCATGTTCTGCCCCCACACGGGTCCCTCCATCTCTCTCTCTTTCCCTTCCTTTCTGAGCCCCTCACCTCCACAGTGAGCTGCTTCCTTGTGATTTCTTGTTACAATTTCATATGGTCACCACTAATTTCATAACCTTTCATTGCACTGAGTTTTTATGCTCACTGTGAATGTTATATTTTAAAAAGACCACATTGGGCTCCCTAAATTACTTGTAAGGAGCCATTAGCACTATATAAAGTAATATATATTTTGTAGAATGCCTTTAAATATGTTTATCTTGAGCAGACACATATGTAGTACATTCTTTAATCCACACCCACCTGCTGTCAAACACACAGTGTAATGTCTTGTGCTGGCGGAAATGATTTTATATAAAGGTACTCGGTGAGAGTCTGAAAGTAGCCTCGGAGGAGAGGGACATGAAACACTTTTGCAGAATTGTAAATATCAGCTGGAGTCTGTAACAAACCACTGAAAAGATTTAAAAAAGAAATAAATGTTTCAACAAAAAGCAACCTATAGTTTACTAAGACCGTTTTTTTGTTGTTGTTTGTTTTTAAAAATCTCACTAGTGCAATTAGAACTGGTGTCACCACATGGTCGAATTCCGAGTTGCTGTTTTTTGTTCTGTTTTGCTTTTTGCATGTATTTTATTACAATCATTTACAAAACTTAGGATCATACTCTACTTAGAAACTGAGTTAACGGTGTCATGGATGTGCAATATAGATTTGTCTTACTTAGGAGGGTTTGGTTCTGAAAATCACAACCTGGTGTATGAGACTGTGATTCTTGTGCTTTAGGAGAAAAAAAAGTCTCCTTTCCCCTTTAATTTTATTTTAAGCCCCATCAGGTAATTTCCCGTGGCTTTCTCTTCTCACTTATTAATTGGCGGTTTATTAAAGCAATTTTTAAAAAGTTAATACCATTGTCATTTTTCCATTACAGTTTCCAGAGAAACAGTTAAGGAATGTCAGGGAGGAGGAAAGCAGCTGGCCAGGAAGAGGAAGTCCTGGCCCCAACACACCAGGCACGGAGACATGGAGGGGTCAAGGACACCCCACCTGCCCTCCGCCCCCGAAGGGGTGGCGTTAGCTGAGAAACAGGAGCCTCGCCTCCCTCTCACACGGTCTTCCTCTCTTTCCCTGCCTACTCTCTCCTTTCCCTCACACCCAGGCATCTTCTTGCTCCTTCTGGGAGTTGGGTGAACGAAAGGCTTTTCTACAAATTTATTAATTTCTGACAGTGACATTCTTCCTGACAATTCAATATGTAAGTGAGTCCCCATGACTTCCGAAAGCCCATTTCTCCCGGCTTTTGATGGGCTGAATGCAAGTGAAAGTGAAATGTCCTCGTTGATTATAATATAATATTTCTATTAAAATCGTCTTTAAAAGCCTCCCCAAAATTCGAATAATGCTTTCTCAAAGAATATAAAGCTACACCTCAGATTAGCTGTCCTAGTATAGCTTGGCAAAAGTATCCAAGTAGCAAGAGTTTTCCTAGTCTTATGTCCTATATACATCTGTTAAATTACTCTGAGATCTCATTAAATAAAGCTAATGTACTTGTAAAACAGTAGGGAGAGACAGTTTATCATTGTAACTGTAGAGAGAGAGCCATTCGGGTAGGGAGGGAGCCAAGATGACTAGGTATATGCTGGTCAGTGTAGATGTTTCTAAGTCATAAATCTTGGCTCTTTCCCGCCTAGTTATTGTGTATTTCTTTAGGTGAGAGATTGATTGTAGCAGCTGAAGATGAATTTGCCCATAGTCTGTTTCTTCTTTTTTTTTTTTATACTCCTGATGTTTCGCCAAGGTGATAATGCTTTCTCTCCCCCCACCCCCAGCAATCATTTGTTTCAGATTAAAAGCATGAAATGGCACAAAGAAACATGGGCAGGTTGGTCTCTGTGGTCAGGCCAACGTGAGGGCATGAAGACGTACAATGTCCCACACGGGAGGAAGCCTTCGCCGGGTCCCTCGGGATTTATAACAGGCTCACCTGAAGGAGAAACAGGGGCACTTCCACTATCAGATACCTGGAAAGACACTGTCATTTCCTCACTGTGGAGTTTTCAAGCAGATGGTAAAAGGGGTTTAATTTGAAAACACCGAAACATTGTGTACGCTCAAAACCATGACAATTGCTGTTTTATTGTCTCCACTCAGGAAAATGTGTGTCTGGATCATCTTGTGGCCCGAATGGGAAGAAAAGGTACTTTTCATGAATATATATAGATGCTGAATTTATAAGGATCAATATAGTCGCCAAATGTTGTACAACATGTCAGGATATCATAAAAAGCAGGCAGTTCTACATAAAATACCAGCTTAATCTTGGAGATTTTAAAGCCTCATTAAAATGTGGATAAAGTCCATATATGGAAAGGCAGCCTTCAAAAGGTTGAAGTTATATATCTGTAGGGCAGGAATTGTAACCGCCACTTCTGAATGTCAGTGGGTTACAGGGTCTGGTTGGAGGCTTCAGGCTGGAAAGTGTCCTGATCTGAGGGGGAAGGCAATGTGGCATTGGGGCATTTGGGATTCCCCAGTCCTCTTCTTTAGGACAATAGATTTAGTTAGAGAAGCTACAGGGGGCAGGTCAAGTCCTGCCATCTTTGACAAGCTGGCACATTTGCATAATTAATTATTTTTTTTTAAATTGGAGGTCAGCTCCCTCTGCAGCAGAATGTTGGCCAAGAGGGACACTTACAGGTTCTGGGTGATGAGACAGGGAAACATGATGACTGTATGTGACCATCCTGGTTCAGGGGGAGAGTTGCTTACTGAGCCACCCCTTTGATGTTTTCTGGCAGCCAGAGGTGAAATTACTCCCTGGGAACTGTTCGTGCAAAGCAAACAAGATTCCTGCGCCCTGGCATCTGACATACTGTCCTCGTCTCACCCATGGCTTTTGATGGACACTGCTCCCTTTTCTAGCACTGAGAATAGTCAACCCTCCTGCAGCAAAGCTGGAGTTTGCAGCCTTGTTGGAGGTCTGGGTGGTTTGGGTTCGTTTGCTTGTTTTTCTGCAGAAACTTTGAAAGTCAAGCAAATACTTTTATCCTGACCTTTCCGCAACACTGGCCCATATTCACTGCTTGTCAGCAGCGCAAGTTGGCCAAGAGTCATCCGTCACTGCCAGCCGTCACTCTATCGCCATTCCCATCAGCCCCATTATCGGGGATCAGGAGAGAGCGGAGCCCTGCGTTGGAAGGATCATTAAACTTGAGGCTCCCAGGTAGCACAGGTAGTCCAGGTGGCCTGTTGTTATTTATAATAAAGGAAAGCATAGCAGAAGCACCTGACAGTGGCCCAGGAGGCCGGTAGAGGACACCTGAGCAGTGTCACCGCTGAAGGACAGTTAAAAGTGGACTCTTCCCCCCTCACTGTAAGCAAAGAGGATTTATTGAACATCTGTTCTGTACATGGCTGGGAAGATTGATTAATTTAATTGCTCACACTTTGCTTAAGTAACATTTGAATACTTAATGTCAAGTTTGAAGGATATTCCAACGTCTGCCTGCACACCTTCGCCTTAAAGTTGCAGAGGGAGCTTTGGGAGGGGGTGGGAGAGTGGGACCGTCTGGCGCTCCTTCTAAATTCTTCTTTGAGAGCCTGCAGGAGTTGCCAGTGGGAAAAGCTGCCTCTTTTCATAAAAGCAACTAGTTACTTTTCACATTTTCCCATTGTGATAAATCATTAATGTAATGAGGTTGGATCTTCTTCACTGAGTGGTGGTAATTTTCCCTCTGGTATCAACTATAGAGACAGTTGAGCGTATTATATATTTCTGTACCCTTTAACATAATACCGTAATCGTACGAAAGTACCAGATGAGTTAAAGCTGTAATAATTTATTGCAGGTTACAGTCAGGCAGCGTCTTTGGAAGGAGTCCTGAAAGTTCTACAGAAAACCAGCCTTTAAATTGTTCTCAGCTCATCAACACTTGCCCTTTCCATTACCGGTTGGTTTTTCCTCATCTCAGGTGTCAATCTTATCCAGCTGAGAGGAAGCGGTGCCTGGGAAATTCCAGCTTTTCCTTTAATGAAACTATATTTTTGGAGGGCTAGGGAAATCTGTGTATCTCATGCATTGAAACTGTAACCTCTAGACCCCAAGTTGAAAATCATTGTGGACTACACATACCCAGGCCAGAGCATGAAAGTTAACATGTAAATGTATTTTTCATACTCCCCCCCACCACTGCCAAAGTTCTTAAACATTTAAAGTAGGAATCCATTTACAAAAAAAGAAAAAAAGAATTATAGCCAACTTTTTATGAACATACTTGTAGTGGGCATGGGGCTGGTTGAGGTCTAGAACGATGGCTTGGAAAATGACTAGGAAGGATTTTTATTTACTTATTTAAAGAAAATATGCCTCTATGTTTCATTCCTTTTAGGGAACCCACTCGTTTATTTATCCATTAAATTATCCTTGCATGCATTCACACAATCATTTATTCATTCTACAACCGTTTCTTGGGTGCTCAACTCCTTCTAAAGCAGAAAACATTGCTATTTTGTTGGAGGCTTCTTTCAGGATTTGATAGCCTTTCCAATTTAAATCTATATAATGAATTTTTTTTTTTTTTGAAATGAAGGGACCTGGGATGGGGTGAGTAATGAGGAGGCGGGAGGTGGGTTTTTAACTCCAGCTAGAAAATGGCACCAGCCTTGCATTTCCGATTGTCAGATATTTTGTATTTGACACATTCACAAAGATGCTTACATCTGGGAGGACTGAGGCCTAGGAGACTGCACTACTAATTTACTGCCTGGAACCAGAGAAAGGAAGAAAATCACAGACCAGAGGGCTGGGGAGGACTCCACCAAACTTCTGAGCTCTGAATCTCAGGAAGAGTCCTTAATAGGGCACGGGCATGTTGTTAGGACCTCTACAAGCCCAAACGATTCTTAGCAAGGGATCATCTTCAGTCCCATCTGATTAAAGTCAAGTGTGGCACAGGCCGATTTCTCTGAGGGATGCCTGTCTGTCCCCTGCTCTGACCGCACACAATACATCCCATGCTGAGCCTGAGACTGTCAAGGCCAGAGCCAGGTGCCTGGGCTACGCGTATCCTTCTCCATCAGTCATACTGCAGGGAGCAGACAATTAATTCTGGAGCAAAATTGAAAGTCAGAGGCAGAGTCTGAAAGAACAGAATGACAATAATAAAGTGCCCCAGCCTCGCATTAATCTCCCTCACTTCAGGCCTGTCACAGCTGGCCTGGCTGTGACTAATGCCAAGCTTTGCATACAGTGGTCACAGACACGAGCAGCGTGCTCCCTTTACAGCACCCGCGATGCGCTTTGTTGGGTTTTTGACTCTTGTGGAATCACTGAAAAAACATCGCCGCTGGTCATAGGTAAGGGGACAGAGTTCCTCCATCACATACCTGGTGATGGATGCCTGGAGCTGGGAACCTGCTGTAGGGTGACCGAAAGCTCTTTTCTCTCTCTCTTTCTCTAAATATGTTTTTTCCTCCTTCTGTTTTCTACTTTCTATCTCATCTCTCCTTCCTACCATCTTGGATTCAATTCTCACCATCTTACCTGATTCTTCCACCTCTCCCTATTGGTCTCTGTGGTCTCTCTCTTCACTTTTCCCAAAAAAGGCTCCTTCACCTGATTCCCATTTGAGGAAGGCAGGTGGCAGGAATTAGTCCAAATGTGGCTGAGGGTGCAGGCTGCAGGGGTGGGTGAGCATATTCACAGCAGATGAGTCTACAGCAGATAACTGGGACTGGCTCATACCTGACGGCTTTGAAGAAATTCAAATGGGAAATGGCGGCATGTTGGTCCAAAGGTGTAGAGGGTCCCCACCTGACCACGGGACTAGAGGACCCTAATGCCTTTCTTGAACCCGTTGAGTTTCACTGCCCCAACTGGTGAGCTGGGAGAGGGCAGCAGGGGCGATTAATCAAGTGCAGGATCAGTGAGCACCTAAACAAATCTAACTCACCAGAGGAAAGGAAAATGATTTCTCTAACAGGGAGTCATGCCTCCCTGATTCAATTGAGTTTTTCTGAAAGACGAATCCAGGGAGCAGGCATCATGCCAGCTTTTAGAAAGATGCATGAAGTTTTCCCTCCAAAAATTGCTAAAAACCTAGCACTGGGGGACATTCACTTAATGTACATTTGTTTTGGGAACAGATACAAAAGGTAGGACCTAAGGGTTATTCCTCAAATGTAGAATTCCATTTTTCCAGGGAGTGTCCTGCTGAGCTTATGGGTAAGGCTGCAGGAAAATCCCACACACCAATGTCAATGAGCAGACAAGAGATGGTGGGACTTTAAGGGTGACTGTGTCCAGGGATGTGGTTAAGGGGAAAGTGAGTCACATGGCCTGGTAAAGAGGCTGGTTCCTAAAGTCACCAGCTTGTTCTCGTGATGCAGCCACAAGAGGTAACACATAGCTGGAGGTGGAAACAAAACCCAGAGCATGTCACCTCTGCCCAACATGGGGCACTACCATTTCTCAAGGGATGGGCCTCTGTGCATGACTTTAGTACCTGGCGAGGGCACGTTCTGTTTGCACAGAGCCTGCTGCAGATGGGCCCCTGTGACCCATGTGCCCCATGGGACCACTGTAGCCCAGTGACCACTGCAGTCACACCACTGGCAGTTCAGGACTCTGAATCTTAACTGAGGAACCTCAGAGCTGGCCCTGAGGGATGGCTCAGATTGGCAGGAGTCCTAGTGCACTGGTCTCTCCCAAATGGCCTTTTTTCCCCATCCTCTGCCTCCCACTGTCCCTTGATGCCTCATCAGTCAGATATGACCTTGAACTGGACAGACTGGAGGGCTGCTTGGCCACAGCTATTTTTTGCAACTTTCCAGACTATATCTCAGCCCCCTCTTCCATCTTCCATCTAACCTACCCATGCACCCCTATCCCCAATGGGATGAGAAGACAGCCCTAGCTGTCCTGGACCCACAAGGTGGCCTTAAATGACAACGTGGTGAAATCTGTTTTCCCCACTCCTCTTATGGTTTCTTGTTCCACAGAGCCTTCCCCACATCTGCTCCTGTGGGTCCGCCTCTCCAGCAAATCAGTGTGATGCTGGAAGGCTGCGTTTACCACAGTGAATTCTCCAACCAATACTATACACCTCTCCCTCCCAAAATAACTTGTTCATAGACATTTTAGAAATGCTGGGTAAAAAAAAAAATGCTGCTTATTCTAAGACTTCTCAAAACCTTTAATTTGTCAGCATATGCTGTGACTTCATGGAACGGAAATTTTTATAACACCTTCCCCAAACTTCTCTGAACATGGAGGTCTTTCTTGGCACCTGTATTAGCTACAGGACTAGGAGACCCTGTTTAGCCTGGTCTCCTGGCTGAAGCGTCACTTTGCTTGTGTTTTAGGAGGGAATGCCAGAAAGGGAAAAATCATTCAATTCCAAAAAGAGCAGAGTGGAGGATGTAATTTTAGACCAGGAACCAGAAGATGTGGCTTCGCAACTTCTCAGCTGTGGGACCCTGGGGGAATGCTCCCCCTCTCTGGATCTGTTTCCCTGTTTCTAGTTGATGGTGTTGGATCTGTGAGTCCCTATAAATGTCTTTCACCTCACACAGTTTGCGATTTCATGTACTTGTCAATCTGCTCTCACCCCTCTCCCCCATTCTACCCATCCTCTCACCCCAGGGATGGAGCCAACTTTTAGAATGAATGTATTTGGCAGACAGGGGCTAGCAGGCTGATGAGAGAAGGAATGTTCCCCTCGAGGGCTGGACCTGGGCACCCACTCAGGCCAGCATGATCTCACACCTCTTAGATCCGCTGGTCCATTAACATTGCAAAAGACTTTGATGAACTTTGGAGAATTGTGAAACATTGATTTTATTGTCATCTTTTGCACAAGTAGTAAATAGGCTAACATTTTAGGTACAGAGTAATTATTCCCGAAAAGCAAGACATCAAAATAAAGTTTATAGTTAGCAACCTGACATTTTGACAAGACCTGTGCAGAGGTCCCAGAGATGTCTCGGAGTTCCTGAAAAGGTTAAAGATCAGTGTGCTGTGCAGGCAGGAGGGAGATGCAAAGGTGACCCCACCAAGCAGTGTGCCATGGGATGCAGAGATCTGGGCTGACCCACACACACAGGCTGACATAGTGGAGGAGGTTCTGGGGGCTTCTCGCTTCCTGCCCCAGATTCAGCTTGTCTCTCCCATTGACACTACAAGTCTTCCAAGGAGAATATGTGGCACAGACAAACCAATTGTAGTTGCACCCTCAGGTCTTCACTCACCTGGAAGGTACAGGGAGTGCATCCATGGCTAGGTCCTCTGCTGGGGTCGGCAGGGGGCGGGGTATATAGCAGATTCAACAGGAGGGGCAGTGGGTGATTGAAAGGCTTGCACCCCTGGCTTCTAAGGAGTGCTCTTTTGGGACATCTAGCTTAAACCAAATCAAAGAGATAACATCGGCTTTGATTAAAGGACACAGTGGTTTTGTGTCCTGGGATGCCATCCAGCCAGTAAGGCCACATCTTGGGCTGGTGGATGGCAGGTGCTGCCCCTCTGCTGTGCTGATGAGGAAGGGCTGCTGGTGCAGACTTTTACATGGCAGGCTCTGAGTGAGGGTGACACCTGGATCCTGGGGAGATTGCTGTGTCTAGCCTCGGGACAGCTCTTTGTCTGAGCTTGGCCAAGCTCCCTGCCTGTTTTAAATCCTGAGCGTGCATGTCCATGTGTGGGAGGGGATGATGAAGACTTAATTTGACCCCCCAAGTAGACATGAACACTATTCCCAAGCACAGTTCTTTACCATGGACCTCCTTCTCCCTCCCACAGGCAATTGTTTGGGGATTGTTTATTTTTCCTGGGCACATTTTAGTTTTCTTCCCCAGCATACTTCTTTGTTGTTTGCAGATCTGTGCAATGTCCGGCCACCTTCCAGTCCAAACACAGAAAAAATGTGCGTCCAGACAGTAGCTGGTAGCATCATTTCTATTGGAATCCTGGCATGGGGCAAACATTCATTTAATGTCTTATTAAGTGAGAGACATTCCAAGGGTATATGTGAAGAAAGCTTCTTAACCTGCTTCCTGTGTCTGACTGAATTGGCGGAGAATCTTCTTTCCCTTTGCTCGCCTCCTCCAGTGGGCTCAACACAGAAATGGCTGCATATCATCTATACTCAAGGAAGAGTGGAAAAGGATGTTCTTGGAAGGCATCCTAAGACTGCTTTTTGGAAGGGGCTTCCTCAAATGGAAGAAAGGATCCCAGGAACTCTGGGCTCAACCTTGGCCTTGCCATGGTCCAGGGATTGGCCCCTGCCACTCAGAGATGCTCCAGTCCCCTGGCATGTCATGTGCACACTCGTCTCTGGATCTCTGCACCTGCTCCCCCATCTGCCTGGAATGATCCTCTTGTCCCTCCCACCTGCTCTTCAGGTTTCAGCTCAGGCATATTTTCCTCCAGGAAGCCTTCTCCATTGGTCCATTTCCAGACTGATGTACATTCACCAGACTTTGTCCTTACCAAGGGCTCACCTCATTGCTTGAGTTTCCTTGTGCCTGTGCTTCCTTGGGCTCTGTGGTGGCTTGGGTCACCTTGCTCCCTTCAGTGTCCCCAACATGCATCACAGGTCATGATATCTGGAAGATGCTCTGTGAGCATTTGTTGAAGGATTGTCAGTCCTGCATGTCAAACTAATTCCTCCTGACCATGTTTATTCATGGGTGTGAGGAGAGAACTATTCTGTCAACTGTCCAGGGATCCTTGTGATTTCTTTAGCTCCTTCTTTGAAGATCCTCTTAGATAATCTTTTATCTTCAACCAAAGGAATTCTTAGGAGAAGCTACAAATGGGGAGTTTAGGATATTTATAATAATAATATAATAATCATTGTTATTTAAAATGTCAGCATAAATCTTTTTTTTTTCAAAGCAAGATTTTACAAATCTTTGGCAATGCTGAGGAGAACTGGCGTGACACACTGTGAGAACCTCTTGCTCCTAGGCCACTTAGGAGGTTAATGTGTTTTAACCAATGGCACATTTTTAGCCAACTACCTACTGGGCCGAAGATACTGCAACTACCATGCCTGTGCTCTGCAATGGATGTCCAGCTTCTATCTTCTGGAAGCTTCCACTCCCTTCCACCCAACAAACAGGGAAAGGAATGTACTGCCCCCAATGTCACCTTTTGACTCTCCTAGGACTCCACAGGAATTGTCCCTCCTGCCAGCGAGGTTATCTGAGCTCTTCATTCTAGTTGGACTACAGGAGGTGGCTTTTGAGACCACAAGGAGGCAGTGGGACTCTGAAGGCCGGGTGTCTTCAGTCTGTACATGGGGCATGTTGCCAAACTGAAATGTTAAACATCCAACTAAATGCTGTCTCCTCAAGGCCAAGCTATCAAGTGAGGTGCAATCATTAGATATTATTTTCTTTTAATATCATTAGTTTTTCATTGTTTTTATTCATATTTCATTTCATATTTTTTGTCATTATCATTATTTCCACTACCTATTTTTCATATTTAGAGGATCAACTTGGGAATGAAATATCACTAGCTGGGCTTGAATCCCAGTTCTGCCACTTGCTAGACTGGTGACCTTGGACAATTTATCCTCTCGGCCTCAGTTTCACCATTTGTAAATAAGGAAAATATTGACTCCTGCCCCCTTTGGCTGATTGCTAGCATTAACTGGGCAAATGGTTGCAAATGCTGGGGTAAGGTGGCGTTCCTCAGTGGGACGATTGGAAGGCATGAGCTGGGAGAACTCCTATTGTTCTTTGCACAGCTTGACCTGGGGGTCCTATTTCTGGGACTCAAGGACTGGGCTTTTGGTCCTTTTACTTTTCTTGACTTTCCTGGAAAATCCCTGAGACAGGCCTGGGCCAACATCCTCTCTGTGTGTGAGCACCATTCAGGCATCTTTCAAGGCCATGGGAAATCAAAACGAGGACATTTGAAACGAGACACCCCATGGTTATTCTTTTCCCTTTGGGGAGGGAAAAAACAACAACAACAAAAAAACACACATCGCTCTCCTTTTGTGCCACTGCAAACATTGCGACGTTTTTGGCGGGAAGGGGAAGTTATTTTGTGTATGTGTGAACTAGAATTTTGATAGACAGGGTAAGTTGCAATCCAATTCTAAACTATAGATTTTCAAGCAGATTGATGCAACAAATTGTTAGCAAATAGCAGTTTGCAATTTGATGCTAATTAGACATAAGGCAAATATGTGCCATGACAAATTAGCAGCGAACCATACTGCAGAGGATTAGCGAGAGCTGGCACAGCTCGCGCCCGGCTTCGCACACCTCCCTGTCGCCGTTGTCAGCGTCACCGTCGGGGTCTGAGCCAGCGTTGCCTCTCTGTGAGCAGGAAGCTGGGAGGGGACCAGGAGCATCCCAGGCCGACTCTCAGAGTAATGCCCCATGCCTTTGCGTTCCACCTGTGCCCGTTGCTGGTCAGCACGCTCTGTCCTGAGAGCTGCAGAACGTTCTGGGACACTTGTATGATATACACGTATGTAAAAATATTTACATATTTTAATAAATATAGAAATAATTGTAGAAACATTAGGAAACACAGACAAGCAAAACAGAAAAGAAAGAGAAAAAAAGAAAAAAAAAGTAAAAGAAAATGAGAAAATAAACTCAAAGAGTTCACCCATTGAACTCTTTCTTACCATGAAGAAAACACATTTATATTACATAAAGATAAATAATATATATTATATATAAACTATGCATATATATTATGTATGTAATTATTATATAAAACAAAGAAGAGCTCATACATAAGCTATTTTCAGCCTTCTTTTCTCTTATTTTTACATTATGGACATATTTTCAAATCCATGAACACAGATCTACTTTTTTCTTTCTTTTTAAATATAATTACACAATATAGTTACACAATGTTTTCTTCTCTTAAATTTACCCATTAGTTTAGTAATCCCATCCCCTGCTGTTGTATACCTAGACTACTTATAGCTTCTGCAACTGTAAACACTGCAACACTAGATAGGCTTGAAAATCCATTTCTGCACTCTTGTGACTCTTCCTAAAGATACATTCGTATGAGAGGAATGATAAGGTCAGGGCAGAAAGTTTGCCTGAATTTTTCTCTCCCTTCAGAGTAACCATTTCCTGAGCCTGGACCAATCCTCGTTTCTTTTAAGTTAGATATGGCACAAAAGTTACTCTGTTCAGTTTGTGTGTCTTTGTTTATTACAAAATAAACAAAGTTTATCATTTTATGGGAACCTTTTATCACTCAAAACTGGCTTCCTGAGGTGTGTCTCATGTTCTCACATCCCCTACAAATAATTGCTGGAAATTGCTAAATTTCTTTGTCCATTGTACAGACTTTCATGAGATGTTGCAGTCGTAGATTCTATGGAGGAGATGCTAATAGTGTGGCTGTGAGGATGAAATGAGGCTACGCACTGCTTCCCAAACTTGCCTCATCAGAAGTGCCTGAGGGGGTCTTCAAAATCGAGGTTTCCCTTTCTGCTCTTGATGCCCCTTTAGCTGGCCTGGGGAGGGGCCAGGCTATTCCCCAGTTAATTCTGATCATTGGGGTGTCTTTGGTGAACAGCACTGGAAGGTGAGGAACAGGAGAAGCACAGCCCCTGATCCACTGGTGCCTCTCTCTTCATACAACTGTTACTCTGGGAAGTGAGGGATCAGATCCTGCAGCCCTGGGGTACAAGGAGACTTGCCAGGCTCATGTTATTGTAGGAAGAAGAGCAGGAGCTCATGCTCTGGGCCCTGGGGCTGCTCCAAGCCTGGCATGCAATCTAGGTACCTGGGTTCAAGCCCCAGGTTGAGAAACCACTGTTCTTGTGAACTTGGGCAAGCCCCTTCCTTATCTTCTCAGAGCCTTTGTTTTCATGTTTGCAGAATGGGACAGAAGAGGCATAAATAGTAGTTCTGTGTGCACTTTCACACTCGAATGAACATGGCATGTGGCCATGTGTGATGCAAATGCACGAGACGTTGTAAAGTGATACTCTTATATAAAATTATAAAGTGTAATCCCACAGGTATCATGGGAAGTTGCATGGAAGTTGAAGATCTCATTATTGCCAGTAGTAAGTTTGGAAGCTGTGTTATTTTGGTTCATAAATGTGTGATTATGTCTGTGCTTCCACATAGATGGGTAAGCATAATCCCATGTGAGTGTGCATATGCCCTCTTTAGAAGCATTACACTTTTTTATTAATTTTTTTTGCTGAGATATAATTAACATGTCATAAATTCACCCCTTTAAACTGTATAATTCATTGGTCTTAAACCTGACACCCAACTTCAAGCTGTTATCATTATTCTCATCAGAATGAACCAAATTATTGCAAGACTATTTGTGAAACTCCTCTACTATTTATTGCACTTTTAAATAAAAAAAGTTCACAGTGATGATTTAAGTAGAGAAATAATCATGGTATGAGTATCTTTATACCTGAGTATATCAAATATATATGTATATGTGTATATATAAATATATATAATGTGTGTTTGTGTCTGGAATTTTCTTTTTATCCTAACTGATCCTACTCATTTTAGTTATGTTGTTGGTTATGTTTTCTTACTAATCATTGCTTTACTTCAGGAAAGCAATTAATTTTTAATGCGTATTATTTGGCCACCTCGCTAAATTCTATTATTAGCTCTAATAGATTTTCAGATAATTTTTTAGATAGACAATCATAAAATATGTAAATAATGAGCCTTCTTCCTTCTCCTTTTGTAAATTTATATTTTGTACATCTTTTTATTGTCTCCTCACTTTGGATAAAACTTTCAGAAAAATGTTAAATAATAGTGGTGATAATGGGCATTCTTAAAAAGATCTTTCACTTTCAAGGGATTATTCAAATGTTTTATTACTAGTTATAATGAGTGGTGATTGGTTGAGACAGAGTTTAAAAAAAAATAATGTAAAGAAGTTAGCATTTAATTTTTAGTAGTCTATGTATTTAAAAAAATCAGAGACAACTATTAAATTTTGTCAAATGTCTTTTCCTCGACTATGGGTAATATTATGTTTCCTTTGTCATATTCGGTATCATAAATTATATTATATTTTCTAATGTTGAACCAACCTTACTTTCCTTGAATAAAACAGACTTGAAAATGGATCACTTACTATTTTTAATAGATTTCTGTCTATGATTTGTTGAAGCATTTTAGGCACAAAGACTAGAACATCCAAGCGATGGATATAAGAAAGTATCTGAAGTATTGGCTGGACCATGAACAGAGTAATCAGTTTGGAACATCAGGTAAATGAGAGAGTAGAGAGAGGTGACACTGGAAAAATAAACAGATATGGGGACATAACACCTGGAATCCTGCAACAAAAATGTAAATTCTAGATATGCAGATTGATAACATTTGAAGCCATGAGAGGAGATGACAGGATCAGGAGAGTATTTGGAATAAGATGAGAAAACTCTGATTAGAACTCTGAGAAATGTCCAACTTTCTGAACTCATGAAAACAGTGACAAAGACCCGTGAGGTTACAGAAATAGGAGGAGAAATCAGAAGACAGCAACAGTAGGGAAAGCAAGAGGGAAAAGAGCTTCAAGAAAGGGTCACTGGTCAGTGGTGGTCAAGTGAGATGAGAAATGAGAAGCAGATTTGGAATTGGTTATTTGCAGATTTTGATGGAGCAGGTTTAGAAGAGAAGACGCTAAGGATATCTTATCATGACTCTTATTATTCGTATTATTTTTATTATAGTTGTTCACACCCAAATTGTTGACATATGATCCAGAAGTTGTGTAAAATAATTCAGCCATATTAAAACATCATGTGGCTATAAGAATACACACAATTATAGGAGCAAAACCAATGAAGTGGAAAAATGGCAGGAAACAACTCAGGAAAACAATGTTTAATTTCTTTCTTAAGCCCTCTGGGGGAATTCTCTAGACAGTTTTGAGAATGATCAATAATGAATGTTGTCATGAATTTATTTTCCTTGCAAATCTTTACTTAAACAGTATGTAATGGGCTGTATCCTGCCAGTACTCTTGCCTGCCTAGGCTGCCTGGAAAGCCCTCGGGTTTGAGGAGTTGGCTATGACCAGAGAATATCCTTTTCTGCACAGCAGATAGGCTAGTCTCTGGCTGCTGTGAGGTTACAACGATGGCATCATACTAGTACATTTTATATTCTGAGTTTTGAAAGTTATTTGTCACTAATTAGAGTCAAATAGGTATGTTTGCGAATAATTTACTTAAAAGGTATCAAACATATTTATATTTAGCCTTATCGTAAGATTGTTTTAACTTCCTTGCTTTCCATTGTTTTCTAGGTAAGGGGGAAAAGGGCTGGTTGTTACAGCTAGGAACCTGGAAATCAGGCAGAACTCAAAGAAGTTCCTGTAGACAGATAACAGAATTATCATTACAGTATTTTATTGTGACAGATGACTTAAGTTTATTACTTCTTTGGAATATGCACATGGGATGGCACCACCTGTTTAATCTCTCCCTTCAACATGTTTGCCCTATAAAGAAAAATAGTAGGAAGCTTGAATTTGTGGATGTGTCACTGTTCGTCACATCAGCTGCCACTTTACAAAGTACCTGGCAAGTTGTTTCTAGTGAGTGCAGATCTAGACTTCTCACATAAGCCAGTAGAGCACGACCTCTTTTATTTTCCTAGTCATAAATCTTGGAGACCAGCTGGCCCTGCTCTAAAGCAGTGTACCTTGGAATCCACTTTGTAGCAGTCATCTGGAGTGTTTGCAAAAATGCCAAACTCTATAATGTCCCCTACACCCATTAGCCCTGAGATTCTTATTCAGTATGATAAGAGTGGGTCCTAGGAATCTAAACTATTGACAAGCTTCTTGTGGATTTAGACACAGGTGATTCTAAGACTATGCTTTATTATCCTTTTAATATCTGCAGGGTCTGTAGTGATGTCCCCTCTCATTCTTGACACAGGGGATTTTCTTTCCCCCTCTCTCTTTTCCTTAGTATACCTGGCTAGCAGTTTATTGTTTTTATTGATATTGTCAAAGAACCAGGTTTAGTTCTATTGATTTTCTCTATTATTCTACTGTTTTCATGTTTATTGATTTTTGCACTTATTATTTCTTTCCTTCTCCTTTTCCTTGGTTTAATCTTTTCTTCTTTTCTCTAGTTTCTCAGTATGGAAGCTTAGGTTACTAATTTCAGACACTTCTTTCCTATGCAAGCATTTAATGCTATAAATTTTCCTCTAATGAATGCTTTAGTTGTATCCTACAAATTTCAATATGCTGTTTATTCAGTTCAAAATATTTCATTTTCATTCAGTTCAAAATATTTCCTGGTTTCCCTTGACCATCATTTAACTTTTAACCCACTTGTGTCTTTAAATATAAGTATGGTTCTTTGAGACAAAGTATAGTTGAGTATTGTTTTATATTGTTTTAATCCATTCTGACAATCTCTGCATTGTAATTGAAATGTTTAGACCACTTATGATTGATGTCATCATTAATACAGTCATGTTTAAATTTGCCATCTTGATAATTGTTTTCTATTAGTCCCATCTGTTCTTTCTTCCCTTTCTTCTCTTTTTCTGTCTTTATTTATAGTAATTGAGTATGTTTTATGATTCTGTTTCATCTCCTTTCTTGACTTATTGCTATAATTCTTTGCTGTATTATTTTAGTGGGTGCTTAAGGGTTTATAGTATATATCTGTAATTTATCACAGTCTGCCTTCAATGATATTATACCACTTTTCATATGGTAAGGAAGCTTACAACCACTTCCATTTCTTACTTCTCCAGCCTTTTTGCTATTGTCATAATACATTTTATTCTTATAATATTTTACATATGTTATAAACCCCATGATAGTTTATTATTTTGCTTTAAACAATCATCTTTTAAAAAGATTTACAAAATAAAAATGTCTTTGTCTTTACTCACATATTTATTTATCATTTCCTTGTTCATTTCTTTGTGTAGATGCTGATTTTTATCTAGTATCATTTTACTTCTTCCTGAAAGATTTTCTCTTTAGCATTTCTTAAGGTATTCATCTGCTGGTGATAAATTTTTTCAGCTTTTGTATGTTTGAGAGGACTTAATTTCATCATTATTTTTTACAGACGGTTTTGTTGGGTATAGAACTCTGGGTTACATTTTCTCTTTCAGTACTTTAAAGATGTTCTACTATCTTCTGGCATACACACAAACACACACACACGCACACATACATACACACACATACACACACACACACATACACATACGCACACGTACATACACATACAGATACGCATGAGGGTACTTCCAAAAGTTTGTGAAAGAATGGAATTAAAAGATAATATGAATCTTCCATGTTCTTTTTAAAGACCTCACGTGTGTGTGTATATGTGAGTACATATATATGTATATATAATGCGTATATATATGTATATATAATGACTATTATGCTTGGCATTTTATTTTTTGCATGTTTTTGAGAATAACTCTGCTGCTATTCTACTTATTTTCTGTACATAATGTCTTCTGTTCTCTCACTGATTTTATCTATTTATCACTGGTTTAAGCAATCTGATCATATTGTGTCTCGTTTGTGCTTTGTTTTTGTTGCATTTATTTAATCTGTGGATTCACAATTTTCATAAAATTTAGAAAAGTTTCAGCCAGTATATCTTTAAATATTTTCCTGCCCTCCCTCCTTTGGGACTCCAGTGCTACCCCACTTCGAGTTTTCCCACATCTTGATGTTCACGTTTTCATTCTTTTTATTTTTCTGTGTTTCATTTTGGATAGTGCACTTATTTTTCTTCAGTCTAATCTGCTGTTGATCACATACTGTGTATTTTTCATCTCACACATTATTTTCTTCAACTCTGGATATTCAATTTGGGTCTTTAAAAATATCTTCCATGTCTCTCCTTAACATACTCATCTAATCTTTTACCTTCTTGAATATAGAGTATATTTATAATAGCTGTTTTAATATCCTTGCACTTAAGCTTTGTTAGGGCAAGATCAGTCTTTAGTTTATGGCTACTATGGCTCCAATATTGAGGCAATACCCTTCTGAGTACCCCACCCTATGTCTTGTTTGTTATGAAGCTTCTCCACTCTGGCTGTCGAGACGGAGAATTTTTTGTAGCCATATGTGACCTTTGGCAATTTTTACATGCGTTCCTTTCTGTCAGTTTTTCCCTTTGTGTAATTTCCTCACACAAACATGCTGGTTAGTACTGAGATGAAGAATTGGTTAGTACTGAGTTGAAGAATTAGGAGACCCTCTCCACATCTTCAGATCTTTCTCTGTGTGGAAATCTTTTCTCTTGTATCCCACCCTGTGAATTCTGGCTTCCTTGGCCTTCTTAAATTCAAAAATTTGTCTCTTCGACTCAGGGAGTTCACTGACCTCTGATTGGATTCCCTTTCCTTGCACTATAGCCTGGAAACTCTCAGGAAGTAACCTCAAGCTATTGTAGGGATCATCTCATTGTTTTTTACTCTTTTGGAGATGACCGTGCTGAGCTGCCTGCTATCCAGTGTCTGAAATCCATTCTTTCATAGAATTTTCCATTGTTTTAATTTTTCAAGGCAAGAGGGTGAATTCAGTTCCTGATACCCCATCATTATCATACCTTTACTCTTAAAAGATATTTTCAATGGTTATATGATTCTAGTTTGATAATTATTTTCTTTTTGACATTTAAATATAGCTGTTTTATTTTTTTTCTTTTTACTGGGTTAATTTTTTATTGCAATTCAAAATCAAATATAAGTTTAGATATTAGTTATTACCCATTCTTTATTTTATTTTTTTTCCTTTTTAACTAAGATTATATATGTTTGTGGTGTACAACATGATGTTTTGAAATACGTATACATTGTGGAATGGCTACTTTGAGCTAATTAACATATGCATTACCTCACATATTCATCATTTTTTTGTGTGATGAGAACACTCAAAATCTATTCTTTTAGCAATGTTTAGTATATGATACATTATTATTAACTATAGTCACTAGTTGTACAATGAATCCCTTGAACTTATTCCTGACTAATTGAAATTTTGTATTCCTTGACCATCTCCCAACCCCTCCCTGACACCCCACCCCAGCCCCTGGTAACCAGCATTCTCCTCTCTGCTTCTATGAGTTTGACTTTTTCAGATTCCACATACGAGTGAAATCATGCAAGATTTGTCTTTCGGTGCATGGTTTATTCCACTTGACATAATGTCCTCATCCATGTTCATCCATGTGGTTGCAAATGGTAGGATTTTCTTTCTTTTTAAAGGCTGAATAGTATTCCACCATGTATATATACCATATCTTCTTTATCCATTCATCTGTTGATGGACACTTAGGTTGGTTCCATATCTTGGTGACTGTGAATAATGCTGTAATGAACATGGGAGTGCAGATATCTTTTCAACATACTGATTTCATTTCTTTTGGATATATACCCAATAGTGGGATTACCGCATTATTTGGTAGTTCTATTTTAAATTTTTTGAAGAACCTCCATACTGTTTTTTATGGCTGTACTAATTTATATTCTTACCCAAAGTGTATAAGGATTTCCTTTTCTCTACATCCTTGCCAACACTTGTTATCTTTCATCATTTTGGTAGTGGCCATTCCAGCAGGGGTTAGGTGACATCTCATTATGGTTTGAATTTGCATTTGCCTGATGATTAGCAATTCTGAGGATTTTTCATATACCTGTTAGCCATTGTATGTCTTCTTTTGAGAAATGTCTATTCAGGTCCTTTGCCCATTTTTAAATTGGGTTATTTGTTTTCTTGCTACTGAGTTGTTTGAGTTCCTTATACAGTATGTTTTGGATATTGACACTGTATCAGATGTACGGTTTGCAAATATATTTTCCCATTCTGCAGGTTGTCTCTTCACTCTGTTGATTGTTTCCTTTGCTGTGCAGAAGGTTTTTAGTTTGATGTAATGTCATTTGTCTATTTTTGCATTTGTTTCCTGTGCTGTTTGTGTCATTTACAAAAAATTGTTGCCCAGACCAATGTCATGGTCTTACATTTACATCTTTAATCTATTTTAGTTAACTTTTACATATGGGGTGAGATCAGGGTCTATCTAGTTTCAGTCTTCTGTTATGTGGATATCCAGTTTTCCCAACACTGTTTATTGAAAAGACCATCCATTTCCATTGTGTGTTCTTGGCATCTTTGTCGAAAATCAATTAATTGTAACACATGGATTTATTCCAGGGCTCTTATTCTGTTTCATTGGTCTATGTGTCTGGTTTAATACCAGTACCATGCTGTTTTTATTGCTATACCTTTGTAGTAGATTTTGAAATCAGGCAGTGGGATGATTCCAGCTTTGTTATTTTTGCTCAGAATTGCTTTGGCTATTCAAGCTCTTCTGAGGTTTCATACAGAACTTAGGATTTTTTTTCTATTTCTGTGAAAAATGTCATTGAAATTTGGATAAAGATTGCATTAAATCTATAGATTGCTTAGGATAGTATAGACATTTTAACCACATTAATTCTTCCTTTCTACAAGCACAAGATATCTGTTTATTTGTGCCTTCTTCATTTTTTTTCATCAATGTCTTGTAGTTGTCAGTGTGCAGATCTTTTACGTCCTTGGTAAAATTTATTCATAAGTATTTAATTTTTTATAGCTATTGTAAATGGGATTGTTTTAATTTCTTATTTTGATAATTTATTAGTGTAAAGAAACATTACTAATTTTTGTATGTTGATTTTGTATCCTGCAATTATACTGAATTCATTTATTAGTTTGAATAGCATTTTGGTGGGGTCTTTAGGGTTTTCTATTTATAAAATCATGTCATCTGCAAACAGAGACAATTTCACATCTTCCTTTCTGATTCAGTTGCATTTTATTTCTTTCTCTTGCCTAATTGCTCTGGCTGGGACTTCCAGTTTTATGCTGAATAGAAGTGGCGAGAATGAGCATCCTCGTCTTGTTCCTCATCTTAGAGGAAAAGCTTTCAGCTTTTCACCACTGAGTATGATGTGGGCTTATGATACATTGCTTTTATTGTGTTGAGGTTCATTTCTTTTATACCTGATTTGTTGAGAGTTTTTATCATGAAAGGAGATTACATTTTACCAAATTCTTTTACTCCATCTATTGAGGTAATCATATGGATTTTTCCCTTTATTCTGTTAATGAGGTTTATCAAATTTATTGATTTGCATATGTTGAACCATCCTTGCATGCCAGGAATAAATCCCACTTGATCATGGTGAATAATCCAGCATGGTGAATGCTGTTGAATTCAGTCTGATAGTATTTTGTTGATGATTTTTGCACCTATGTTCATCAGGGATATTGGCCTTTGACATTCTTTTCTTGTAGAGTTCTTGTCTGGCTTTGGTATCAGGGCAACACTAACCTTTTAAAGTGAGTTTGGAAGTATGCTCTCCTCTTCAGTTTTTTGGTAGAGTTTGAGAAGAATCAGTATTAGTTCTTAATTATATGTTTGGTAGAGTTCAGCAGGGAAGTTTTCAGGTTCTGGGCTTTTTTATGATGGGAAACTTTTTATTACTGATTCAATCTCATTACTTATTATCAGTCTGTTCAGATTTTCTGTTTATTCATGATTCAGTCCTGGTAGGTTGTACGTTTCTAGAAATTTATCTATTTCTTCTAGATTATCCAATTAGTTGGCATATAATTGATCATAGTAATTTTTTATGATCCTTTATATTTTTGTGGTAGCAGTTTTAAATGTACCTTCTTATTTTACTTGTGTCTTTTCTCTCTTTTTTTCTTAATTAGTCTAGCTAAAAGTTTATCAATTTTGTTTACTTTATTAAAAAAGCAACTCTTAGCTTTCTTGCTCTTTTCAATTTTTTTTCCCTAGTCTATTTCATTTAGTTCTGCTCCTGTTTATTTTCTTCCTATGCTAACTTTGGGCTTAGTTTGTTCTTCTTTTTCTAGTTCCTTGAGGTGTAGAATTAAATTGTTTATTTGAGATCTTTCTTCTTTTTCAATGTAGGCATTTATTACTATAAACTTCCTTCTTGGAACTACTTTGGCTATATCTCATAAGTTTTGGTATGTTTTGCTTTTATTTTCTTTTGTCTAAAGGTATTTTTAAACTTTCCTTTTACTTTCTTCTTCGACCCTTAGCTTATTCATACCTTTCTATTCTATCATTTCTCTATGGAAATCAGCTGTCAGTCCTGCTGTTGCTACTTTTTCTTTGTTACTAGCAGTTGGATTCTGATGTTCTGAAGTGTAACTTCTTCATACTTACTATGCATAAAGTTTGTGGAGTTTCTGAAGTATTGCCTGCATATCTTTGTCAGTTTATGCTATTATCTTGGCAAATTATTTTCTTGAATTATTATTGGACAGTATCTCTTCAAACATTGCTCTATTCCCTTTTCTTCTCTCCTCTCTTCATTACCTTTAATTACATTATATGAAATCTTTTCACTGTACCCCATATTCCCCATATATTTTCTTTTTTATTTTCCATATACTTCTCTCTATGTGCTTTTTTTGGTGTATTGTCTACTGTTCTATCTTCCAGTTTATTTATTCCCTCTTTAGCTGTGTTTAATTTTCTACTACACATTCTGTTGAGTACCTGATTTCAGCTATTACATTTTTCAGATCCAGAATTTACATTACATTCTTTATAAAAATATTCAGTTCTTTTGGGAGAATTTCATCTTGCCTATTTTACTGAACATGTTAATTAGTTATTTTAAAGTCAATGTTTGATAACCATAAGCCTATGGGGATGTTTCTATTTGAATGATTTTTCTCCTCTTGGTCTTGTTTATTTCCATGCTTGATAAATTTTTATTTCATGCCACCCATACTCTAAAAATTTGTATATATTTATGGTATACAAAATGATGTTTTAAAATTTGTATACATTATGGACTGGCTAAATCCAGCTAATTAGCATGTAATTATGACACATACTTACCTTTTCTTTGTGGTGAGAATACCTAAAATCTTCTCTCTTAGTGATTTTCAGGTATATGTCCTAAAACTCTTAGCAAACTTTTCTCAACTATACTGATTTGTTATTACTAAACAATCTGTTTGTTATCTCATAAAAGGTAATTTTTATTTTACTTTTTATTTCAGAATTTTGTAAATATTGCTCCATCGTCTTCTGGGATTGAATAATACTTTAGTAATATTTGGAGACAACCTCATCTATCCCTTTGCCTCCAATGTCTTTTTTCTTAATGATTAATAACTATACACAGTTATATCCTAGAATCCCAGATACAGTCGATGCATATCCCGGAAAGACTGTGTCATTATGCATCAATATTCCCTGGAGCATTTGAGTTCTTCAATACAGCTTCTGTTTTTACTTCCTTGCCTAGACTTAAGTATTCTAAGCCAGAATTTTCCAGCATGGGATCCCCAAACACATAGGAGGTCTTTAAAACTAGGAATGGGTATTTTTCAACTATTTTTAGTATTTCAAAGTTTTAATGGAGAATAATAAATTTTCTTCAGAGGAATCTGAGGATAAAGTAGCTATCAAGTGTCTATTTCTTTTCCTGAAGTGTATCAATTTAGCTAATGGTGTTCACATCAGGATGACCTGCAGCTATGATTGCAGCCACATGCCTTGGATTAAAATGAATTGTTATTGTGCTTGTGTTACAGTGTTCCAAGGCATGGTATTCATTGAAAAAAAAACCTAAGAGGTTGCTGATGAATAAAAGTTTGGCAACCACAGCTTTATCCAAGTGGAATGACCATTCTTCTCATTCTAAAATACTCATATATCCATTTGCAGGCATTATTTTGAATCTGCAATGACACCAAGAAAGGTCCCATTCTTCCTGTAACACAAGTGTTCAATTGGAATGTTCCACTTGGCTGCATGACTCAACTTTGGGATTAACAAGTTAACTTTGTAATGTTCCTTGATCCAGAGGGTAACAGATGACAATGAAGCACAGATTTTATTTGTTAATAGCTCATCATACCCACATTGGCATCAGTCAGTTCTCTGTATAAAGCGGTCTTCATTTGTTGTATACATATCAGCATAATAGTACACTTAGGACACAGACGTTTATTTATTTATTTAAATTGAAGTATAATTGATTATACATTTTGGGGGCTACAGTGTTGACTATCAGTATTTGAGAACGCAGGCATTTAAACATAGATTACATAGGCCTTGGTTGCAAACCCACTTTGCATGTATATGTATGTATGTATATATATATATGTATGTATATAAAATTATATTTGTGTATTTACTTTAGTTTTTAGAATTGTTTTAGTTTAAGAGCAAAA
Source organism: Cynocephalus volans (assembly GCF_027409185.1). Taxonomy (NCBI): domain Eukaryota; kingdom Metazoa; phylum Chordata; class Mammalia; order Dermoptera; family Cynocephalidae; genus Cynocephalus; species Cynocephalus volans. The sequence continues at coordinate 87,448,897 of NC_084469.1, read as the reverse complement.
TTGAGCAGAATTTACAGAGATTTCCCATATGCCCCCTACTCTCATACATGCACAGCCACCTCCATTATCAATATCCCCCACCAGAGTGGTACATTTGTTATAATTGATGAACCTATGCTGACATGTCTTTATCACCCCAAGTCCACAGTTTACATTAAGGTTCATTCTTGGTGTTGTATATTATGTGTTTTTGGACATATTCGTAATTACATGAGCCATTACAGTATTACACAGAACAGTTTATGCCCTAAAAGTCCTCTATACTCTACTTATTTATCCCTCCCTCTTCCCCTAACCATTGGCAAGCGCCACCAATTTTTTTACTGTGTCCATAATTTTGCCTTTTACAAAACATCATATAATTGGAATCATACAGTATGTAGCCTTTTCAGACTAATTTCTTTCACTTAGCAATATGGAGTTAAGGTTTCTTCATGTCTTTTCATGGCTTGATAGCTTATTTATATTTAACACTGAATAATATTCCACTGGATGTAACATAGTTTATCCATTCACCTACTGAGGAATATCTTGGTTGCTTCCAAGTTTTGGCATTTATGAATAAAGTTGATATAAACATTTGTGTGCAGGTTTTTGTGTATACATAAGTTTTCAACTCCTTTGGGTAAATACTAAAGGATATCGTTGCTGAATACTATGCTAAGAGTATGTTTAGTTGTATAAGAAACCACTAAATTATCTTCCAAAATAGTTGTACCATATTGCATTCCCACCAGCAATGAATGAGAGTTTCTTTTGCTCCAAATCCTTGCCGTTGTTGTCAGTGTTACGGATTTTGGCCTTATTAATAGGTGGGTAGTGGTCTCTCACTGTTGTTTTAATTTGCATTTCCTTGATGACACATGATGTGTAGTATCTTTTATATGCTTATGTGCCGTTGTATATCTTCTTTGGTGAGGTGTTGGCTAAGGTGTTTGGCCCATTTTTAAAAATAGGTTGTTTTCTTATTATTGAGTTGTAAGAGTTCTTTGTATGCTTATTTATTTATTAGTTATGAATATTCATGGGGTACAAAGCAAATTGTCACCACTCATGCCTAAGATGTGATGGCCAGATCCATACTGGCAGCATGCCCTTTACCACAAATTGTGATTATACCTCATGTCCCCCACCCAATTATCCCCCACCTTCCTCTCCATCCCCCTTTCCCCACTCTACTTTGTATCCCTAGGTATGTTCTCTCCCTCTGCAAGTCCAACACACCACTGTGGTCTTTCTCTCCTTCTTTCTTTCTCTCTTAGCTCCCACTTATGAGTGAGTACATACGGTATTTATCTCTCTGTGCTTTGCTTATTTCACTCAACATAAGTTTCTCCAAGCTCATCCCTGTTGTTGCAAATGGGAGAATTTCATTCTTTTTCTGTGACAGAGAAGTATTCCATGGTGTATATATACCACATTTTCCTAATCCAATCATCCATCAATGGGCATTTAGGTTGTTTCTATATCTTGGCTATTGTGAACAGAGTGCAGGTATCCCTTGACAAGATAATTTCCATTCCTTTGGGTATATACCCAGAAGTGGGATTGCTGGATCATATGGAAAATCTATCTGTAGTTGTCTGAGAAGCCTCCCTACTGTTTTCCATAGTGGTTGTACTAGTTTACAGTCCCATCAACAGTGAAGGAACATTCCCTTCTCTCCACATCCTCGTCAACATTTGTTATTCTCTCTTTTTGATTATAGCCAGTGTAACTGGGGTGAGATAGTATCTCAGTGTGGTTTTAATTTGCGTTTCCCTGATGACTAGTGATGTTGAGCATTTTTTCATGTACCTGTTGGCCATATCTATGTCTTCCTTCAAAAAATGTCTATTCAGTTCCTTTGCCTATTTTTTAATTGGGTTATTTGATTTTTTTTATCGTGTAATTGCTTGAGTCCCTTGTATATTATGGATATTAATCCCTTGTCAGATGCATAGTTAGCAAAAATTTTCTCCCACTCTGCAGACTGTCATTTTGGATAACAGTCCTTTGTCAGACATGTCTTTTGCTAGTATTTTCTTCCAGACTCTGGCTTTTATTTTTAATCTCTCGATGGTGTCTTTCACAGAGCAAAAAAATTTAATTTAAATGAAGTTGAGCTTATCTATTTTTTCTTTCATAGACTGTGCCTTTGGTGTTGGATCTAAACAGTAATCATCAAACCCTGTATCATCTAGATTTTTTCCTATATTATTTTCTAAACATTTCATGGTTTTATGTTTTATATTTAGGTTTGTGATCCATTTTGAGTTAATTTTTGTGAAGAGTGTAAAGTCTTTGTCTAGATTCATTTTTATTTTGGCATGTGGATGTCCAGTTGCTCCTGCACCATTTGTTCAAAGACTAGCTTTTCTCCATAGTATTGCCTTTGTTCTTTTACCAGTGATTGGTTGAATATATTTATGTGGGTCTATTTCTGGGCTCTCTATTCAGTTCCAGTCTATTTGTCTATTCTTTCACCAATTCCACAACCACATTGTCTTATTTACTGTAGCTTTATGGTACGTCTTGAATATGGGTAGAATTAGTCCTCCATCTTTGTTCTTCAATATTGTGTTGGTTATTCTGGGTTTTTTGCCTCTGCATATCAACTTTAGAATCAGTTTGTTGATATTCACAAAATAACTAGCTGAGATTTTGGTGGGATTGCATTGTACCTATAGATCAAGTTGGGAAGAACTGATGCCTTGACAATATTGAGTTTTCCTATCCATGAACATGGAATATCTCTCTATTTATTTAATTATTTAATTTCATCAGAATCTTGTAGTTTTCCTCATACAAATCCTATACATATTAGATTTATACCTAAATATTTTTTAGTTGCTAATGTAAATGATATTGTGCATTTAATTTCAAATTCCACTTGTTAATTATTGGTATATAGAAAAGTGATTGACTTGTATATCAACCTTGTTGCTATATATATTATTGTATTTATGATTTGCTAATATTTTGTTGAGGATTCGGGCATTTACCTTCATGAGAGATATTGGTTTGTAGTTTTCTTTTCTTGTAATGTCTTTGTTTTTTTTTGTATTAGGGCAATGCTGGCCTCATAGAATGAGTTAGAAAGTATTTCCCCTGCTTCTCTCTTCTGGAAGTGATTGTAGAGAACTGGTAAAATTTCTTCTTTAAATGTTTAGTAGAATTCAGCAGTGAACCCATCTGTAGCTTGTGCTTTCTGTTTTGGAAAGTTATTTATTGATTCAATTTCTTCAATAGACACAGGTCTATTCAGATTGCCTATTTTTTCTTGTTTGAATTTTGGCAGATTGTGTCATTTAAGAAATGGGTGCATTTTAGCTAGATTATCACATAGGTGGGTAGAAAGCTGTTAATAGTACTCTTTTACTAAACTTTTATATCCATGGGATCTGTAGTGATGTCCCCTCTTTAATTTCTGATATTGGAAATTTGTTTTCTCTTTCTCTCTCTTTTTTAATCGCTAACATGGCTAGAGATTTATTGGGTTTTTTTGGTGTTTTCAAAGAATGAGCTTTTGTTTTTACTGATTTTTTATATTAACTTCCTGTTGTAAGTTTCATTGATTTCTGCTTTAATTTATATTATTGCTGCTTACTTTGGATTCAATTTGATCTTTTTTATTTTTTGTCTTTCTAGCTTCCTGTGGTGAAACCTAGAAGATTAATTTTAGGTCTTTCTTCTTTTATAATATATGCATTCTATGCTATGAATTTCCTTCTAAGTACTGCTTTTGCTGCCTCTCACATATTTTGTTAAGTTGTGGTATCATCTTCCTTTAGTGCGAATTAAATTTCTCTTGAGAATTCTTCTTTGCTCCATGTATTATTTAGAAGTGTATGGTTTAATCTCCAAATATTTTGAGATTTTCCAGATATCTTTTTGTTATTATTTCTAGTTTAATTATATTGTGTTCTGAAAATAGACAGTATATGATTTTTATTCTTTTAAGTTTGTTAAGGTGTGTCTATGGCCTAGAATGTGATCTATTTTGGTAAATGTCCTATGTGAGCTTGAGAAGAATGTGTATTCTTGCATTTTTTTACATCAAAAAAATTATTTTTCCATGGTGGTTCTCCATGTACAAGAGACGTGAGAACAACATGTAAAATAATTACATTATTTTGCAATATGTAATACAATAAAATACAACACAACAAAATAATTTAATTACAGTAAAATAATTTTAATTACAATAAAATAAAACATTTTCCTGAGTTTTATTTACCTGGTTGCTTCCAGAGTTAAGATTATTTCAAGTTGATGCTGATGTAATATCAGATGTTTTGGCATGCCAAGAATGGGATTTAAAGTGCAAAGGGGTTACCATTTAAGATTCTAGACTAGACAATTATTGTGCAACCTTTTGTTTAGGGTTTGCTTGCTTGGATATCAAAAAACCGACTGAGTTTTTATTTAATGTGGGAATGGTAACAATAGCACACATTTTCACTATTTTTCCCAGAATATTTTTTGCACACAAAATTCTCTCTCCTACAAGTATTTGAAAGAAAACGATCCTTCCTGGCTAGACCTCCAAGGTTCAGTGATTAAGACAGAAGTTAACTTGCTTAATTATGTTCCTGAAACATACCTTTGTGTAGGCTATCACACCAAAGTATGAGGCACTTTGGAAGATAATTTTGAAAATTGATGTTTGCTGTGGGAGAGATTATGAAATTTTAAGGAATGTTAAATTACAGCAAGTAGCAAATATTGAGTTTCATGTTGGCTTGTATACATGAGACATGCTTAACCTTAACTGTTATCTGTACACTGGTTTGAATTTTGTTCAATAATGTGGATATTTATCTCTGTCCATGTCTCTGTTCTTAGCTGCAAGCTCCTAGAGGTCAAGCTATACACTGTTAATTATTGTAAACTTAATATTTTTACATAGTTGAGTAACTCTGAAATGTCTTCCTGTAAATTCTAAGTGATGGTGTCTAGAGTTTGAACAAGTCTCCAATGATATTAGGAATTTTATCAAGAGGTCTAATGGACATCATTCAGATAATATAACACGTTGCTTACCTAAATTGTTTAGCTTTAGATTAAAATAATTAGACCATGAAATTAAGAAGTCTCTGAAGGCACAATAAGGTCTAGGGATAAGAAGTATGTAAACACAAGTGACTAGCACTTGTAGGTCATGTGAACATTTTTGCCTCCAAAACAATTTCTAAAAATTATACTAATATCTCATCAATAAAATGAAATAGTTGTTGGTTGAGTCAAGTCTTCTGCAAGTCTTCAAAACACATCAATGGGCAATGGGAATGAAATGAGCCTCTGCCAGGTTATAAAACTCAATTATCATTGGTTTGTTTGCTGTCATGTTTCTTAATCCATCCCTCCTTCAATCCACCCAACCTAGGCAGCAGGTGATATGTTCCAAGTACTGTTAGAGAGCTGAGGAATAAAACAGAAAACAAACAAACAAAAAACCCCCAAGAGGCTGGAAGATAGTGTGAGAGACTGAGAAACTCCCATATGCAAAGTCCCTGAATGGAGAAGGAGAGTGGGGTGTTATCGAAGCAGAAAGAACACCATTATGATTGGAAAGTAGTAAACAAAGGTTCACAAGTGCAATTAGATGAGGTCTACAGGGTAGTTCAAATTTGATTATAAGTCCAAAGAAAAGCTGTTGGAGGGCTAGGACAGTAGAGTAACATGAAATGACTATTTAAAAAAATATAACTTATATTATAACTAATTTTAGATTTACAGAAAATTTGAGAAGATAGTACAGAGAGTTTCTATATACCCAGCACCCAGTTTTTCCTATTACTAACACCTTACATTGGTTTGGTACATTTCTTACAATTAAATAATATTGATACAGTATTATTAAATAAAGTTTTTACTTTATTCAGTTATCCTTAGTTTCTACATAAAGTCATCTCTCTCTTTCTTCCAGCATTCCATCTAAGATATCATGTTACATTTAGTCATCATCTCTACTTAGGCGTCTCTTGGATATGAAAGTTTCTCAGACTTTCCTTGTTCTGATGACCTTGACAGTTTGCTGTCAAGTATTTTGTAAAATGTCCCTTTATTTGAATTTGTTTTATTTTTTAAAAAATCATGATTAAACTGAGTAGATTTTATCACAACTAAAAGTGAGTTTTTGGGAAGAAGACCACAGAGGTAAAGTGCCATTTCATCACATTATGTTAAGTACATACTACTAACATGATTTCTCACTGTTAGTATTGCAAAATAGCTTCCTGAAATTTTGATTGGCGTTACATTAAATCTATAGATCAAGTTGGGAAGAACCAACCTTTTAACAATATGGAGGCTTCCAATTCATAAACATAGAATAGTCTTTCATTCATTTAGATTTTAATTTCTTTCATCTGAGTTTGTTGTTCCTGAACATAGATCCTATATGTACTTGTATTTTATTAAGTATACACCTAGATATTTCTTCATTTGGGTGCTATGTTTTTTTAAAAAAATTTCAAATTCCAATTGTTCATTGCTGGTATAAAGGAAAGCAATTGACTTCTGTATATTAATCTTGCATCCAGTGACCTTTTATACTCACTTATTAATTCCAGGAGGTTTGTTTTGTTTTGTTATATTTCTGGTCAATTCTTTGGGATTTTCTACATAAGTAATGATGTCATCTGTGAATAGACAGTTTTACTCCTTCCTTCTGAATCCTGTATACTTTATTTCTATTTCTTTTCTTATTGCACTGCATAAGACCTCGAGTATGATGCTGGATAAGAGTGGTGAGAAGGGCTATCCTTGCTTTGTTACCAACCTTGTGGGGAAAGTGTCCAGTTCTCATTGTTAAGTATGATGTTAGCTTTTTGTTCATTTGTTTGTTGTAGATGTTCTTTATCATATTGAGGAAGTTCCTAGCTTGCTGAGAGTTTTTATTTTGAATATGTGTTGAATTTTGTCAAATGCTCTGCTGGCCTCATAGAATGAGTTAGAAAGTATTCCTTCTGTTTCTATTTTCTGCAAGAGATTGTAGAGAATTGGTATAATTTATATCTTAAATATTTGGTAGAACTTACCACTGAACCCCTTTGGGCCTGATACTTTTTTTTTGGAAGGTTGAAGGTTGTTAATTATTAACTCAATTTCCTTATTAGGTAGAGACCTATTCAGATTATCTATTTCTCCTTGTGTAAGTTTTGGTAATTTATGCTTCAAGAATTAGTTCATTTCAATTGTCAACAAAATTTTTGCGCATAGAGTGGCTCATAGTATTTATTAATTATCCTTTTAATGTTCATGGGATCAGTAGCGATAATCCCAATTTCACTTCTGATATTGGTAATTTCTGTCTTGTCTCTTTTTTTCTTGGTAAGCCTAGCTGCAGATTTATCAATTTTATTGTTTTTTCCCCACAAAGAATCTGCTTTTTGTTTCATTTATTTTCTTTATTTTCTTGTTTTTATTTCAGTGATTTCTGCTTTTACTTTTATTATTTACTTCTTTATGCTTACTTTAGATTTATTTTGATCTTCCTTCTTTAGTTTCTTGAGGTAGGAATTTAGATTATTGATGATATTTTCCCTTTTGTAATGAAAGCATGTACTGATATAAACTTTCCTCTCAACACTATTTTAGCTTTTTTGCACACATTGAATATGGCTTGTTTTAATTTTCATTATGTCCTATGCATTATTATTTTCAGCAAGACTTCCTCTTTGACTCATGGTTATTTAGAAGTGCATTGTTTAATTTTCAAATATTAGGAGTTTTCTTGCTGTCTTTCTGTTATTGATTTCTAGTTAGATCCCATTATTGTAAAAATACATAGTCTGTATGATTTCATTTTTTAAAGACTTGCTGAGGTTTGCTTTATGACTTGGGATATGGTTTACCTTGGTCAATTTTTCAAAAATGCTTTAAAAGAATATATATTCTGCTGTTATTGGGGGGAGTGTTTTATAAATGTCAAATAGATCCTGTTTGTTAACGGTGCTCACTTCTTTTATGTCTTTGCTCATTGTCTATCTATTAGTTCTATCAATTGCCATTAGTGGGGCGTTAAAGTTCCAACTGTAATTGTGGATTTTCCTATTTCCTACTTTCAGATCTGTCATTTTTGCTTCATGCATTTTGATGCTCTGTTGTTTGGTGCATACACATTTAGGATTGCTATATCTTCTCATGAATTGATGCATTTATTATTATGTAATGTTCCTCTTTGTCCTAAATAATTTCATTGCTCTGAAATCTACTTTATCTGATTTTAGTGTAGCCATTCCTGTCTTTCTTTTTCTTTGATTAACGTTTTCATTATATATCTTTTTTCAATCCTTTTACATTCAACCTGTCTAGTTTCACGTATGAACTGAGTTTCTTGTAGATAACATTTAGTTGGTTTGTGTAGTTGTATTTAGAGCATTTTACACTTAAAATAATTACTGATCTATTAAGATTTAATTCTGCCTTTTTATTATTTATTTTCTATTTGTGCTTTTCATTTCTTTTTGCTCTGTTTCTTTTTGCTGTTTCTTTCTTTTTTCTTAATTTTCTGTGCATTAACTGAAAAAATTTGGAGTTCTATTTTGATTTATTTATAATGTTTTTCAGTGTATCACTTTGTATAGTTTTCTTAGTGGTTACTGTAGATTTTACTGTATACATATGGTTTTATCACTTCAAAAGAACTGTGTAGATATTACTTCCCTTTAGGACCCTTAACCCTTCCCACTTTTAAATATAATTGTTTTAAACATTTCCTCTACATGCATTAATCACCACAGCATATAATGTTATAACTTTTTCTTTAGCCATGAAGAAACTTATGAGGTGAATAGTCTTTTATCATGCTTACTTCTACTTTTACCCATTCCATTGTTTTTCCTTTGGGAAGATCCTGTCTTTCTCCTTTTTAAAAAAATTCCAGTTTGGAAGGCTTTATTTGCCTATTCTCAGAGACTATCAGAGACTAGGTATGCTAGCAACAAATTATCTTAGGTTTCATTTCATTCTTAATTTTTCCTTCATTCCTGAAGGGTAGTTTTTACCAGATATGAGGTTGACAGTTCTTTTCTTCCGACACTTGCAAAATATTGTGCCATTTCCTCTGGCCTGTATAGCTTCAGATTAGAAATCTGTTATCATTAAAGTTTTTAAAAATTTAGTTTTCAGCATTTAAGTTGTGCTGTGTCTTTGTGAATTTCTTTGGGTTTATCCCTGGGTAGGGTTTGCTCAGCTTCATAAATCTGCAGGTTTTTCACCAAATTTTGAAAGTTTTCAGCTATTATTATTTATTTATTTATTTATTTATTATTTTTTTAATTGAGATGATCATATATTTTTTATCTTTAAGTTAATGATAAATAGATTTCTTTTTTATTTTTTATTTTATTTTATTTTTATTTTTTATTTTTTTTTAATTTTATTTTGTCGATATACATTGTGGCTGATTATTGCTCCCCATCACCAAAACCTTCCTCCCTTCTCCCTCCCTCCCTCCCCCCCAACAATGTCCTTTCTGTTTGCTTGTCGTATCAACTTCAAGTAATTGTGGTTGTTATATCTTCTCCCCCCCCCCCCCCGTTTTGTGTGTGCGTGTGCGTGCGTGCGTGCGCACGGGGCACTGGGAGCTCAGCGACGCTCCCGCCACGGGTTTGGATCCTATATAGGAATGGCTGGTGCACTCACTGGCTGAGTGCCGGTCACGAAAAAGCACTATTATTTATTTTAATGCTCCTTCAGTCCCACTCTCTTTTTTTTCCCCTCTAGAACTCTGATGACGTGAAAGTTAGGTCTCTTGTAGTTGTCTCATGGATTCCTGAGGCTCTGTTAAATTTTTCTCTCTGTTGTTCTGAATGAGTAAATTCTATTGTTCTGTCTTCAAGTTGTACTGTTTCTATCCTCTGTCATCTCCAATTTATTACTGAACCCATCAGTGGGTTTTTATTTTGGTTATTGTAATTTTAGTTTTATAATTTCCATTTGATTCTTTTAAAAGTAATTTTTATTTCTTCTTTTCTATTTTTTCATCTGTATTTCATGAGAATTTGCAACTGCTTCTTGGAGTATTTTTATGATGGGTGCTGTAAAATTCTTGTCAGACAAACTCAACACCTGATTCATCTTGGTATAGGCATCAGCCGATGGTTTCTTTCATTCATATTATGATTTTCCTGGTTTTTGGTATGAAGATGAAGTGAATTTAAAGTGTATCCTGTCTATTTTGATTATTACTTTAGAGGACTCTTGTTCTTATTTAAATCTTCTATTTTAGTAAGTTCTGTTTGGGTTGAGTGTGCAGTTTTGTGGACTTTGTCTACTTTTGGGGACTTTAGTTCCAATGACAGCTTAGATTTCTGAGCCATGGTGATGCTGTTTTCGTCTGCTTCATTCTTACGGTGCTCCTGTGATGTGTCATCTGTGGGAAATGAAGGTGCTTCCCTGGGATGCCTGCTCTCACTGGGTAACCTTCTGTGGAAGACAGGCAGAAGCTGGTGGGCCTCAGTCTCCTTATGTGGAATGTCCTGGGACATTTCTGCTGTTGTTGAGAATGGACCAGACCATTTTTCAGGATCCTGGTTGTAAAGCAAGTGTTGGAATAGCTGGCCTTTGCTGCTGCCTCTGCTGCCTACAGATCAGACTATTGTCTGGGCCCAAGTTGTGGTGCAGGGTTGGGGCTCCCCACGAGGTCTTTGTTGAGCTTCTCCTTTTCCAATCCTTTGGCTTCATTTCTGTGCATGTGTGTATGTGTGTGTGTTGGCAGTTTTGGGTTTCAGGCTTCTCTGAAACCCAGTCTGGTAATACATGAGAGTTAAAAAGAAAACCTGGGAATGCACCACACTACCATTCAAGTCCAAAGTTTTCTAGGCACCCCACGCTCTTCTTTCCAGCTTTTAGAGTCCTTTTATCATTGTCTGTTGAAGAATTTCCTTAGTATTTTGTTGTACTTATAGAGCAAGGGTCAAGGAAGTGTGACCCTATGCCATCTTGTTCCTGGAAGTCTGGTATACATTTTTTATGTTAATGTTAAATGAGAGAATGATCATCCTTTGACTTTGAATCCAATTATTATGCCTCTCCTTTGAATAAGGAAGTCTATGGGACCCAAATGGAAGAATTGGTCTCAACTTAGACAAGTTCTTCTTTCACTACTTCTTGTCCCCCTTAGACTCTTCTGACCCTTCTGCCGACATTTAATGCAAATACTTTGTGACTTTGCTTTTTTTGGCTCAATGCCTGCCTTAACTAGCTAGTCTGTTTCATCACTGTATCCACTAGACCCATACTTCTGTTATGGGGACCTTTTGTCTAACTAATTCATGCTCTCCTGGGCCTACACTGGAGCTCTATGCAGATGAAGTGCTTAATACATGGTTTTGATGATGTGGGGTGGGGGACTGGAAATAATAGCAGTAAGAGGAGAGTTTCTGAATCCTGCAGCTCTTCTGTTTGGCCACAGCCCATGTCTTGATAGTTTTTGACAGTAAAAGCTGCCCTTATTCTGCTGCTGGTTAGCTCCACTGGGCTTTCTCTTAGGTGCAGACTAGCATCTAAATTAACTCTTGTAAAGAAACAGAGCTGCCAGCCCATCTGAAAGAGAAATGTTTAGGGCCAGTTCTTTACTCTTCAGAGCTTTCCATCAAGAGGAGTGCCCTCCCCTGTAAGCTGCCTAGGGGAGCTTTCCAGGCAATGCATTTTTGGCCCAATTTCATGTAACAGGTATCAGGGGCCTCACCTGGTGCTTTCTCACACACCCAGGGGTGGTGAGTTGCCAGGATTAACTGACTGATACAAGGAGAAGCAGGCCAGGGCCTGTGTGTGGTTGGGAACAACATACTAGCCTCTGATTGGTGGGGCATTTCATTGGGTGCCTCGATGCCTGGATCCCAAAGTGGCAGAGAACAAAGAGACCATCCTCTGGGTCTAGTCCCTGGTGGTGGCATCCAGGAGCCACCCCTGAGCTGGATCATATCTGTGGTGGGCTGGCTTGGCTCCAAACAGGCCCTCCTCTTAGCAAGACAGCAGATTTGAGTAGGGAACAAACTCAGATCCCAAGCACAAGGAGCTGGGAGAAGAAGATGTGTGGGAGCTGCATTGGTGGTGGTTCAGAAGTCATAGCCCTGGGAAGGCGTCATGTGAAATGGGAGCTATGGGGACGGAGGCTTATGCAGGGACCCTGGAAACATCTTTTTCCACCAAGTGTTCCACGAGGGTGGTATTATGCCTACACTGAGAAACCAATTCCTCAGCCACTGCCTCCCTGGTCTCCCCTCTCCCTCTCCATTCCCTTCTCTCACATTCAAAAGACTGCTCTGGCCTCAGGGCCTTTGCACATACTGTGCTGTCTGTCTGGAACACACTTTCCTGAGATCTTTGCATGTCTGGCCTCTTGGAGGCCTCCTCTCACCACCTGTTATACCTGTCACTTTGTACCCCATTGTTCAGTATGGTTTCACACAACACCATCTCAAATCCATTCATTTATGTATACATTCCTTCCTCCATTCTCTGCCTGCTCCCCAGTAAAACATCAAACCTTGAGAGTGGGAACCTGGTCCACAGCATTCACCCTGCATCCCCCCAGGACCCTTGCCTAGCATTCTCAGTGAATGAATGAATGCACTCATTCTATCACAGCTCATTTTTTTCCCAAGACATTGTTTGACACAGAGCGAAGACTGTAGATAAGAAGCTCAACCCTGTCTGTCAGAAAGCAGAAGGATTTGTTTGGGAAAAAGAAACAAAATGTATTTTTAAGCTCCATAAACATATGATGAATGCTAACAAGGTATTTTCAAAATAAGAAGCACATAGAAACAGCTTATGTTTCTGGTCAAATGAAGTTGTAATCAAATCGTTATCAAAGCAAAAAAAAAAAAAAAAGAAATCAACATGAGTCAGAAGAGGTTTTGGAAAGATTCAGAAACTTAGCTGACTTAAAGAGGGTTTCTTGTCTAAGTCTTGCAGCTTCTTCTAGGGGGCACATTTTCTCCCTGGAAGCAAGGCCAAGTTGCTGTCTACTGGCACTCTGGAGGGACAAAGAAATATTGCCCGTGACTCACCACGGTCTCCCTCTCAGGCTGTGCTCTTGCCAGAAGAACTTCCACACAAAGCTTTGTCTGAGACGCTGTGCTTTCCTCTCCAGATCAGCAGAAACAGCTTACCAGCAGAAATGCTTAATGACTGAGCCAGGACGGGCAGAGCCACGCGGTCACAGCTTTGTTCCTAAGAAGCAAGCCAATTAGCAGTCCTGGTTATTATTTACATTTCATGCAATATATCACGAAAATTGTGTTGATGATTTATCATTTATATTATGGTATTGTCAGCATAATTTATTCAGATCATGCTGAGATACCTGGAAAATTAAGTAAGAGAAAAGGAAATGGCATTGAATCCATCAGTTTTCAAAGATATTTTTTAGCTTCTTTCTTCTCTCCCCTTTTCTTTCTCTCTCTTTTTTAATGAGGATGTATGTTAAGAAAAATCATGGATCACTTAGCCATTAAATTGCTCTAGGATCATTTGCATTAAAAGTTTTCTTGATGTTCTTTTTTGAGAGCACATGGCTTAGATTTTCATTTGATTTTCTTCTGTAACATTTGCTTTCAGTCTACTCTTTCAAAACAATAAATAAATAAATAAGAAAATAAATGCAATTGTCTTTAGAGCAAAGTAGTATGGATTAATATGGTACGGGGAGCTTCTCTTTCAATTTATAAAATATGCTTATCTTCTGCCTTATATTCTATTTGCCCCACCCTCTGGGAAATGATTATTGCTTATCAAAATTGGAGATAAAATATTCTGGTTGTTGAAGCCATTAATCATCTGGGCATTATGGAAAAGCAGTTACTGAACTAAAGGTAGCATTTTGGGCATCAGAGACCTGGGTTCTAATCCTGACTCTGCCCAGTCTTCCTGTGATTCCAGGATTCGCTGAAGCTTTCATGCTTCTGTTTCCTAAGCATTGGGGATGATGTTTCTCAAAGTGTGATTCATGGATCTCCAGCATCAGGCACACTGTGTCTCCCCAGGTCTGTGGAATTGGAATATGTGGGGAAGTCACACGTAGGTCTTTTTGACAGGTGAGACTTGTACACATTTGGGTTTGAAAATCATCAGGCTGGGATATTCCTGTGGTCACTCCCAGCTCAATCTTCCTAGAGTTCTAAATACTGTAATTATATGGTGTGTTCCGCATACTCCTGAAACTTTGTAAGAGGAACAAACTTTTGGTAATTGACTCATTTAAAAATCTGCATGGGATCTTGATATTAAAGAGAACTCTGAAATGAATTATTTCTGGTATGAATCATCCCTCATAATGAGGACCTTGCCCACCTGCCACCGACTGATTAGTACTGGATTTTCCTCCAGTGAGGTCCGTGTGTGTTTCCCAGAACACCTGGCAGGGTGTGAAAGGAGAAGGCTGAATTTCACGGAGTGGCCGTTTCAGTTTTCTGATGTTCAGTGGGTGATTTACACCCAGGGCAAACCTGTGGATTGCAGAGATGATGGTCTGAAATCTTAGGGCTATGCCTTTGGATAAGAATGTTTGCTTCTCTGATCCTCCCTGAATGCCAAATCCATATTGGACCATCTCCCTGGGAAGTTATAGAAGGAATCGTCCTGGGTCTCAGGGGAAATGCCATTATCTACACTTGCTGGAAGATTCACGTAGGAACAGGACCTTTTCATCAGGGGCTTTAGGGGACATGTGACATCATCCTTGGGAGGTGGCTACACTTGTTCACCATACACTCCAAGTGATCTGCATGCAGGAACTACTTGCCACCTCTTTTCCCAAGGCTGTGCGCCACGGCCCTGCTCTGAGAGCTGCAAATAAAAATCCCTTTCACACCACATGCTATCTCCCCACCCTCCTGACCAGGCTCAGTTACTTCGCTGTTATGCCCAACTGATGCCACAAAGTTTGCTAATTAAATCCATTCTGTCTTCTGTCTACCCTTGGAGTCCAAGCTCCATGAGGTCACAGGCCGTGTTTACCTTTCTCTCCTACTGGCCCACGTTATATGGGCTTAGCAAACAATTGCAGATTATCTGCAATCCTGGTTTAGGTCATCCCTACTGCTGCTCATCAACTATACCCCAGTCATGGATAATTGAAAGATGGTCACAGTTACTACCAAGGGATGTCCTGTCTGCATGTAGAGGATACCTTTTGTTTTCTCTGTTATCTCCTTTTTCTCTCTCTTCTTTTAGAATCCGCTCCATCCCTCCCCCTGCACTACATCCAAATGTTCCTGGATGATTAGCTATGATTCTAGTGATCTTTGGAGCACTGTTGTTAGGTGCAGTGGTAGGTGCTTGACAATTAGAATTTTTTGCGGTAGGGACCCAGAGAGAGTGTTTCTCCCCAGCATTCGAAACTTGGGGGTGTTTGGCAGCAATGGTGCCCACCTTGGCCAAGAGAGGGAGAGGCAAGCAGCAATAAGAAAGGGTGAAGGCCTGAATGCTCTGCCTCCCAGGACTCCTAGACCCTGCCCACTCCTCTGCTTGGTTCTATGAGGCACTCAGAGGATGTTCTTGGTAAATCCATTTTTTAACTTAAAATACTTTGACATTGGTTTCTGACACTTAAAATCACAACTTAGAAATGCAGTTAACTTTTCCAGTTATCAAACATCTTCTCCTTTTCTCCAAACCTCCCCAATTTATAGGAACCATCTGAATAGATTTGAGCACCTAATGTTGCTAGATGAGAGATGTGTCATTTATTCCTCATGCTTAAGAAAAAGGATCACATGTGTAAAACTTTATTATGTTATGGTTTCAGATTCTTTTTCAGTTGAATGATAAATGCCATAATCTCGTATAAACTAGTCACTTGTGTATTTTTTCTTTTGTCTCCTAGGCTGGATGTACTTTTTTCCCCCTTAAAATTATTTTGGAATTATTACTGATTATTAATATTTGAAAAGTTATCAAATAGAAGAAAAAACATTCTGAAAGTGGGGGAATATGTATGTGGGTAGCTGGGGACATTTATGTGTTATTTCACCAGCCCACTAAGTTCAAGTTCCAGAAGCTGGAACTGCAGAGGCCTGGGGACTTTCATCACTTTGTCACTACTGAGCAAGAGGAAAGGGCCACTTCTTCACTGGTGACACAGGGGCCATGTGCCTCCCTTTGGAGAATAAATGACACATTTTTCTTGCATCCGTGAAAAATGTTTGCTCCTAGAAGGCTGGAGGGCTGGGGTCTCTGGACAATAAAATTTTCTAGTAAATTGAAGGATAACCTCCAATCTTTGTATTTCTAACTTTATGTTCTGAAAATACTTGTTAGTGTCTGCATTTACTGTGCTCTAGTGCACGGTGGGGAACACATGGGTGTTGTGTGTCTGTGGATTAGGTTCTTGCTCACCTAGTTGGGCACCTAGATTTTGCTACCTAAGGCAAATGGATATAGACATAAAAGGAGGAGGAAACCAGAAGGAGTCACTATTGGCATTTAGTACCTAACCCAGAAACTGACTTTTTGTGTAAATCCTCAATACCAGCATTTTTTTTTTTATGCAGAAGTGTAATCATTTTTCTTTGGTATGTTCAAGAAGTCTAGTTAATTTTGTACTCTTTTTGTGATGTCCAGTTAGATGAGATTTTAGAAGGTATACACTATCATTGGTACGAACTACAATGTTTGCATGACTGGTGCACACTGTCTTTGGATTAAAGGGTTTATGAAGATTGGTCATGGTTGTTTTGTAGGTTCTGCTCTGGGCAGGGGTGGTGAGTGGATGGACATTTTGTAGATGAATGCAGTGCACTGTGGGGTTAGCTGTAGTTGAGGAGGAAGCCTTGCTGTTTGGACGCAGAGCACTACTTCTGTGTCCCCTTATTCAAGATACTAACTCAACCTAATCCCTGGTAGGTATTCTGAATTGTCTTTCAAGAGTGACTACGATTTTTTTCCATGTATGAATGTACTCCTGAACCTCTGACATGCAAAACAATCTATCTTGGCTGACGATTTGGCCAGGGATTGTCTAGTCCAAGCAGTGAAGGGTATGAAGTGGTGTGGAAGAGTATGAGAAGGAAAAAAAGGGACCCATATAGGACAATGAAGGAAGATGGCAGAATGGGTCTGGAGCTCAGAGAATAGGTAGGTGAGGGAGCTTGGAGAGGAGCAAATGTTAAGAGTGGGGAATAGTCAGCTTGATACAAGGACCCACTTAACCACCTACATGTGAACCCCAGCTAATTCAGGGCAGCCCTTGTCCAGCTTGTGTCTCAGTTTACCTTCAATGTACATGCAAAATATGGCACTGGGAAGGTATTAAGGTGGCTTCCCAAAACTATGTCCACAGGAATCGCAGTTGACAAACAGAAAGCCCTGTTTGCAAAGAGACAGTGAGACTCTCGAATATGTTGATCAGTTCCTGGGAGGCTTGTTCTGTACAGACTCCAGGTTCCATTCCTGAGGTCACTATCTACAATCTACAAAGGAAAATGCCTCAGGGAACACATTGTGTCTTCACATGGTAGTCTTTCCAAGTCATAGACTTCCTCTCTCTTTTAAATCAGCATTATGTTTTTCAGAGCAAAATTTTCAGCTGTGTAGGGATAATCACTCCTCATCTTTATAAATTTGAAGTGAGATAATAGATAAGTATACACAAAGCTACCTTTATATGCATGTACACATGAACACATATGCACATTCACACACATGCATACATACAGGCACAGATGTTCTTAGTGGCTATAACTTGGTCAGGTTGGAACAATGGCAACAGACGTCCCCTTGTCACCAGGCAGACACCCAGGGCTGTGCCTGCCCATCAGGCCCGATAGCAGCAATTACATAGTCCATGGGTGTGATGAGCTGCAAACTAAACATTTGTAAAAAGGCTGTAATTAATGCAATTAGCTGTTTACACGATAGCCCATAATGAATCCAAAGGCAACATTATTGACTATTGAGTAAATAATCTGACATTAAAAAGTCAATGATCTGCAAATGAAAAATTCTCTCCTTTTTTTTAAAGAGGAAAGATGAAGGAAAGAAAATTAAGGAAAAGAGGAAAACAAGCAAAAAACTCAGCAAAGATGTCATTGTATAATAGTCCATTATGCCTCCAATTGAGCCGTCATGAACTATCAGAAATAATTGCACGATAGACCATAATGGCTTAATCGTGTCAACATCTTTGCATTTACATATTTTTTTAATCAATGGAAATTAAGTACAAAAGTGTGTCTTTTGGTTTCCATCCTGATTTTACCATAGTGATTGGGGGGTAGGGTGAGGGTTGGGTTCCCTCTGCCACCTGCAAGGGATGCTGCAGTCCCTGAAGTCTCCCCCATGTGTCTGATGCCAGCTTGTTTTTGGGCACTGGAAAGACATTGGAGGGATCCAGAGAACTATGTGCTAGGGCAGGAGGACACTCTCAGTGCCTTGCTGGTCACTGTAGCAGGAATCAGCAGTGGGGAGCTTTGGTGTCACCCAGGGCCTGGCTTGCACTTGACCTCTGACCATCTGCAGGAACACTGTCTCACTCTCTCTCTTCCGCATTTGTGCCTTTCTGGTCCCAGCCATTCATCATGTATGGACAGGGGCCAGTAAGTAAGGCACTAGTCCCGAAAGAGAGAATGGACAACTTAAGTAGTTTGTACCCTGAGCCATTCACAATTATCCTGGCCCGAACTTGACTTTGCCATGGCTCTTCCTACTCAGGGTTTGCCTAGTGCAGCCTGATGGCCTGCTAGGGTTAAAATCGGCAGTCCCCACCTGCTCTCCCCTCCTCTCTTTTTCTTCCCTTCTATTGCCTCGTTTGGGGGCAGGTCTTGGTTGAGCTTAGTTTTGTAGAAAACCCACCCCCCTGGAGGCTTCCTTAAAGAGCCTTTTGTAGCCAGACAATCATGGATCCATCTACGTCTATCTATCCTGTCTGTCTGTCTGTCTCTCACTTTATCGGCTTTATCTATCCACATATATACATATACACACAAATATGTATAATTGTAAAACCTGGTATCTATGCTAAAAACTGCAGTGGACAGAGGAACACAAGGCAAAAGAGACACTTGGGGGCTTGGAGGGAGAGAAAGGTTGACATCCCCTTCTGCCAGTTCTGGGTGTGAATTCTCAGGCAGCTGTGTGGCATTAGATGGGAGATTCAGTAAGACCTGGTGGCAGCTATCTCGGGACCCTGAAAAGGGCTGAGGGCAAACAATTGGCCTTCTCTTAGAGTCTGACCAGCAGAAGAAATAATATTAGCTAATGTCTTCAGAGAGCTTTATACTTATAAAATACACTAGTATACTTTAGTTCCAGTTGCTTCTCATGACAAAACTCATTAGCAATAGTAAGAATAATAACAGCTGTTATTTACCTAGCACCAATGTGCCGTGCTGCACCCTACATAGTTCATACATAGCTCAACTGTTCACCCCCTTCACTGGCACTTACAACACTGCCTGGAGCTCAGTGCAAGCCAGGTAGATATTTCCTGAGTGACTAAGTGAATGAATGTACCTTGAGATATAAATCCCCATTTTACAGATAAGGAACCAAGCTCAGAGAAGCACATTTACTTGCCCAAGGTTGCACAGCAAGTCAGGAGCCAAGCTGGACTTTGAAATCAGAATATTTCAAGAATATTTCAGAATATTTCAATATTTCAAGCTTGGGCCACTCTCCCTCCATCTTACAAAGGAAGCAACAGATTCAGAGAATTTTCCAGCCCAAGGATGTTCAGGCCAGAGTTGGATTGAGTCTGCAATTGTTCATTTTGGTTGAGGGGCCGGGAAGAGGAGGTGCGGCTGCCTAGGACTCTCATCTCTTCCCACATGCTCCCTCCTGGGGAAGCTGTGTCCTTTCCTTCAATCCTGTGGAATGTGACAAGGGCTGAGATGAGGTTCCTCGTCCATGGGGACCTGGGTGGGGGACGGTGATTGGTGAGGCGCTACATGCATGGAGCTACCCCGCGTAGCTGAGGGGCTGAACAGCACTGAATAGTGCGTTTTTAGAAAACTTTTTGGTTTTTCAAATGCTTTTCCCTCGTGAATAGGCACAAGTTGCTTACCTGTCTGCTAGGCCAACACAACTTCTTTATCTGGGTGATTTTGATTCATGGCGGGGTGGTTTTGTGGGCCTGACGCTGTGGGTGAGGTGAAGGCAGAGTTGAGCTTCCACAAACATGAGGAGGAGGGGGTGGCCCTTACCTCCTTTTGAGAAGTAGCCAGGGCTGGTGTGTCACTTGCTGCAGGTACAGGCGCACCAAAGCCAGGTAAGGTATGCCCAGCCAGGGGACTGCTCTGGGTGATACTCTGCATTTGTGCACAGACCCAGGGACCTCTGTGGTCTACTGTACAATGCCACCTTTGTTCCTAGACAAACACCCAAGACAAAGGAAGCTGAGTTGTGTTAGCCTGGGCACTGGGGTTTCTGCACAGGGCTGAGAGTTTTTGTACTTTTCTGTCTCACGGAACTCTTCAGGAGGAAACTATCTCTACCATCTCTCACCAGCGTGACGGCTTTCATGCACTGATGCCTGGGCTGTTGATTAAACAAAACGAAGCTGATTGTAACAGGGGGCTCAGAATGGACAGGAGTAGGTATTGCAACCAGCACACTAAGAAGCCATTTATCAAAGTTTTATCTGATCCAAAGCTCTGGATTTATCAGTCACCAGTTACAAATGGCATCACACAGAGCTCTGTCTGAGTATGTCTGGAGTCTGCTTTGCTCCTCTACAGAGCTGCACCCTGAGGGAACATGGCCTTGAATCACCTGGCTAATGATGCACGTTGGGGGAGGTGGTGCACAGGGGATTGTGCCCCAAGAAGCAGGAACATGTCATGATTTGGGGATGGGTGCCCACAAGGGGACTTGACAGATATCCTGCCCAGGGAACCGGGCCTTGTATTTTTGACTGGGGACATGGAAACAGGTCAACTGGAAGTCCTAAGGATCACCAGGGGCTGACCACCTGGTGGAAAGAAGGTTCTCGAGGAAGGGCTGGGTGGACTTTCTGAGTTCTGGCTTTCTTTATTAAGAACATATGAGGTCAGAGTATGCCTCAAACACCTATAAGAGCAGTGACTAGAAAGTACTGTGGACTAAGGTCACCTCTTACAAGATTTCAAACTCAGTAGACAGATCAACAGATTTGCCTACATAAAAATAGAAAGAAACTCCATGTAGAGGGATATCATAAACAGAGGCAAAAAGCAAATGTTAGACTGAAAGAAAATATTTGCACCATATATATTATAGACAACCTTTTTTATATTATGTGAAGTGTTTTAGTCCATTTTATGTTGCTATAACAGAAATACCTGAGACTGGGTAATTTATAAAGGAAAGAGGTTTATTTGGCTTAGGATTCTGGGACAGCTGCAGCTGGCATGGGCCTCAGGCTGCTTCTATCATGGCGGAAAGTGGCAGGCAGCCGGCGGGTACAAGCAGATCACATGGCGACAGGAAGCAAGAGAGAGAGAGAGAGAGAAGGTGCCAGAGTCTTTTTAAGCAACGAGCTCTCGTGGGAACTAATTGAGCGAGAACTCACTCATTAATCCCCCCTCCTCCAGGGAGAGCATTAATCCATTCATGAGGGATCCGCCTCCCTGACTCAATCAGTTTCCAACTCTGCCACATTGGAGATCAAATTTCTTCATGAGTTTTGGAGGGGACAACACATCCAAACTCCATCATGAAGCAAGGTAGTGTTCCCCTCTCTGCAACCTACTGAAAAGACAGGAAAGAATATTTTTAAAGACACGAGACAGAGGAAATAGCAGATGAAACAGCAACAACAGAATTTTGGAAGATAGGAATCAGACAGGTGAGCAATAAAATACTTCGGGGAGTCAAGAGTATCAATTCCTAAGCCAGCAGGGAAAGCTGAGAATCCACAATCCAGACCATGGAATACCCCACCGGCTCAGGAATCAGCTGAGTCTGTCTGAGAAGCTGTTGGATCTCCTGATTCTTCCCCACCTCAAGTATCTAGAAGAAATCACCCAGAAAGTAGAGCTTAAAGACAAAGAGATGGAGAATAGAAGATAAAGAATAAAAAAAAAAAATTAAGGACTGCTCTAGGAAATCAAAGATCTGAATAACAGAGAGAGAGACAAAAGAAAATGAAGGAGAGGGGGTCATTGAGGAAATAATTCAAGAAAACTTTCCACGAGCGCAGTGTAACGACTCCCAGACCAAAAGCCCAGTTCAGCCGGCCCGAGGCTCACTTGGGAGAGTGTGGTGCTGACACCACCAAGGCCACAGGCTCGGATCCTATATAGGGATGGCCGGTTGGCTCACTGGCTGAGCGTGGTGCTGACAACACCAAGTCAAGGAAGGGTTAAGATCCCTTTACCGGCCATCTTTGGAAAAAAAAAAAAAAAAGAAAAAAGAAAACCCAGTTCAGTGAGTGAGCACAGACCCACATCCCCACATCTATGGCCCATCACTGTGAAATTTATGAATAATGGAAACAAAGAAAATTGACAAGGTGCACACAGATGAGAGAGAGATGGAATGGCTTTGGTCTTCTCACCAGTAACACTGCAAGCTAGAAAGCAGTTAAGCAATGCCTTCAAAATTCTGAAAGAACGTGATGTCCATCATGGACTGCTCTACCCAGCCAAGCTATCAAGAAAGTATGAAGATAGAGCAGAGACATTTTCAGACATGCAAGCTCTCATAATTTACCTCCTATGTGTCAGGAAGATGTTTTCCATCAAAATGAGGGAGTAAACCAAGAAAGAGGCAGACCGTTCCTTATCCTTCTTCCTTCCTCCCTCCCTACCTTCCTTTGTAAATATTTGCTGAGTGCCCACCAAGTGCCAGGCATTGGGAATATACCAATTCCCACTGGGAATAAACCAGTGGGTGAATGGGAGAGATGAGGTCGCAGCCCACATGGGTCTTACCTTATGATAACACTTGCGATGTCAATAGTATGATCCTGACCTAGAGGACATGTTCTGGTGAAGATGCAGAGGTCTGGTGTGATGGAACCAGAGCTCTAACTCATAATTCCCAACTCTTTTCTCCAGCAGGTGGCTTTCCATTGGACCACCCTGGCACTTGCTGACTTTATGTCCCTTGAAATCACTTCTTAAGATTGTCCAGTTAGACTCTGAACTGCTGGGGGCAGCTGCTGGGTATTTTTTCCTGTGTCCCTTGGAATGGTCAGCACAGTACTGTACAGCTCTTTGAAATGACCTGGATTGATTATGATACAGATTATTGGGAAAGAGATCTCTTTTCTGCCTGGGTAAGACCTGTTGCTAGATGTTGATCCCAATCCTGGACATTGCACACTGAGGGGAAACAGAGGAAAGGAGACATTCTAGTGATGTGTAGGTCAGTGTCTACTTTGGGCCAGGATCAAGCCAGGCCTGGACTGCAGGAAGGAGGGAGGCACAGTGCTAAGCTTTTAGCAGCTTATTGTCTAATTAGGGTGGAGTCATGTAAACATCTCAGTGGGAGTCATCGGAGGAGCACAGGTAGAGGGGGGTCCGATTTGGGCTGTTTCCCCACGAGATGCTTTTGAGCAAGGCCCTGAAGGAGGGAGAAAGAAGGCTGCTCAGGCATTCGATACACAAGCAAGCAAGAGGCATGAGATGGCATGGACCACTTGGGGGGATGCTGTGTCTTACAATGTGGTTATAACATAGACTTCATGCTAATGCAAAAATGCCAGCAAGGACACACCTTTATTGAAAATATAAGGGCTCATGTGAGTGCTGGGAAAGTATCTGGAGTTTACTCTGTAGGGCATTCACGGCTATGTAATAGGGTAGTGACAAGACCAAAGATCTTTCAGAAAGACCATTCCAGAAGCAGGAGAGATGAGATGGGGTTATACCAGGGATGAGAAAGAGTTTGAGGATTATACTAGGGCATGGCATTTCCAGGGAGGAAAAAGAGGGGATGGAGATGCTTCGCAGGTGACGAATTGTCAGTTTTTGGTGAAGAAGAAGCCGAAGAGACTCTGAGGTGCACTGGGTGCCTGGCAGGATGGTGACGTGGTGGTGAGCATTGGGCGTGAGGTTCTGAGATTCCAGAGGGAGGTCCGGGCCACTGTGGTTTTGAGAATCACTGGGGTGTCTATGCCCTGCTGTGGACATGAATGAGATCAACCAGGGGAGAGTGAAGAGATTGAAACAAGAGATGAATGTAGGCGACAGTGACACTACCAGCCTGGGAAGGAGCCACCAGAAGAGGAAGAGAAGATGGGGATAGATGACCATCTCAGAAGCTGGGAGAGTAGCAATCTCCTGGAAGACAGAGGAGAGTGACACTTGTGATGAAATCTTCATGCTGAAACTTGACCCACCATCTAGAATGTTCTGGTGTGTTTCATGCTCCACTCCTCATTGTAAAACTTGTGGATCTTATTAAATATCCTCTCAGGCTCCCCAAAATCTATGTGTCTGAGCAGTACTGGGATTGCTGTCCATCCCACCCCCAGTATCCTGAATACACTTCTCTTCATTGAAAATTGAAGACATGTCACTTAACCAAAGATGGCAGTCTCTGAGAAAATGGAATACACTTGGCTGTGCTCAGAGTCATCAGAAACAGAAAGGCTGAGAGTCTGTCACGGGCTCTCATGGAGGGAACCTACTTTTGGGGGCTCTATCCTTTGTTGAAAAAATTAATCTGTAAATAGTTTATTAAGGTTGGGAATGCTGCCAGTGACCCTTTGAAAACAGATACAACATCTTTAAGAGATTGCAAAGGTAAATCTTATTGTCTGGGGAAATGATTTCTGCACAGTTATTTCTTTTATTGCTCTGTGAATGTGACGGCATTACTCAGTTTAATAAATCCTAGCATATCTCTCAGTCCATGTAGGCTGATATAAATATCTCCAGTTATGTCACATTACCACCTTTGTACAGCTATCCTGGGCCCTGATGACTGGGGTCTGATAAATGCAAAACCTCATTTGGTTTGTGAGTGATTGAGCGCTAACACTGTTTAGATTTCTTAATATACTTGTATTAGCATGAATAAGTAATGAGCATGCCAGGCTTTTTTGAATATTTGATTGTATCTTTGTAATGGATTTGTGTCTCTCTCTTTGTGCTAATGTCATTGTAACTTTGTTGGTGTCATAACTCCAAGCCATGGCAATTGATCTTTATCACCCCATCTTGAGTCAATCACTCTCTTCTTGCTGAATTGCAGCATGCTATGCCTTTCTCTCTCACACAATTCTTTACAAGTTTTTGTGTGTTGAGGGAGAGGTGCTGGTAACCACCCCATCCCACATCATGCCTTTCCTGCTTCATGAAGTGCAGATTTGGAATTTCCAAAAAAGGTGGAGGGAGCCAACGGCTGAAAGTTGACAATGCCTTCATGTAAACCTTCAAACCTGAATCACGCCCAGACTCTTATCCCCAGAAAAGCCCTATCAACCTGTCCATTATTGCAGGGCCAATGGGTCTACCATTGTATAGGCAGCCGGAGGTCTGAGGTAGAGAGGACCCCTTCCCTAAAGTCTAGAAAGTATCTACAACATTAATACAAGCCTAGCCCTTTAATAAGGGATATTTTGCCTAAAGCAAACAGAGCACAAAAATATTGTCTTTCTATACAATGGCCAAATCTTTTTTGCTTGTAGAAGTTATCCTCTTATGGAAGATTACTTAATTTTTCAGACCTGTTAGTAATTGACATCCCAGTTCAAATGCCTAGCAAGCCAGTTCACGTGATTCAAGCCTGCATCCATATGCAAATGTGGCTACCAGGATTAACAGTTCCCTGGGTGCCCACCAAGAACGTGAAACAGCAGTACCACGAGCTCATGGGGCAGGGAGAGTGGCACAGAAACACCAGTTTGAATTTGAGAAGAACCTTGGGCACAGTTAAAGTGCAGGGGTCTGCTTGTATTTCCATTGCCCTGCTAAGTTCATTAGCTAAGCAGGAGCTGTGGCTTGAGCTGAATCCATTGGTGATGATGGGAATATAAAAATATGTTCAGAGTTTTCCCATCTTCCATGTCACAGCAAAAATCCAGACTGACATGGTACTCGCATGAAATGACAACTGTAACATGTTCATAGGATCTCTGAAAAACAAACAATTATAATTATAGAGATAACCTGATTTGAGTTTCTAAATGCTTTTCTGTATATTAATGGTTTTGGTTTTTAGCTATTGTGTATGCAAGTTGAGAAAACAATATTGGTTTTGGCATTTTGTTTTGTTTCTTTACAATTACCCTTCTCTATGCCAACTACTAGTATCCTCCACCTGGCCCTCTCTGCTGGCCTCTTCTACATCACCCAGCATATCACAGACTCTTCTATGTGCCCTTGGCCTTGCTTCCTAACTCCTGTTTGCTGCTTGGACTTGGTTTCTGCTTGACTCCATTGTGCAAAGGCACCAGGGACCTGCAGATTGCTGGGATTTGGGATTTCTTCTTTGCTCTCACCCATCTGCCCGACTTGCAGCACAGCTCTCTGTAGATCAGTCTGTCCTGCTCGAAACCCTCCAGTCTTGGACTTTGGGACCCCTCTCTCTCCTTCTCTTCTCTTCCTGCTCCGACTGCCTAGGCCCCCTAGGAATGTGACCTCCTGCTGTCCTCTCCTCACTGGATAGACACCCTGTGGACATGCTCACCTGGGCTGAATTGTCCCTCCTCTCCCATTCATATGTTGAAGTCCTAACCCCCAGTCCTTCAGAATGTGAATGTATTTAAAGATCGGGCCTTTAAAAAGTTGATTGGGTTAAAATGAAGCCCTTAGAGTGGTTCCTAATCCAATCTGACTGGTGTCCTTATGAGACGATGAAATTTGGACACATGGAGAGACACCAGGGATGCGCGTACATAGAGGAAAGTCTATGTGAGGAGACACTGGCCATTTGCAAACCAAGGAGAAAGGCCTCAGGAGAAACCAGAGCTGCTGACACCTTGATCTTGAACTTCCAGCCTCCAGAACTGTGTGAAATAAATTTCTGCTGTTGAAGCCACCCAGTCTGTGGTATTTCGTTACAGCCGCCCTAGCAAACTAGTACACCTGTACTCTGAGCTTTCAAGCTTTGGAAGTGCATGAGCTACAGGTATCTGTCCTGGACTCCTGAGCTGAGAATCCAGCAGTCTCTGCTTGATGTCTGGGATGCTGAGTTGAGGGAAATTTTCATTCCTTTTCAAGACAAGGGTGAATCTGGGTGTGCTGAAAGATAAGAGAAGGAATAGGTGGGAAGGAGATTAAAGGTGCTGGAGTGAGGGGACATTTGGAGCTCTGGAGAAAGGGTCACAGAGGGGGTCAAGTATAAGGGTAAGAGGTTTAGGTTGATAAGGTGAAAAAACACCTCTATCTTTGGGATAGGAGCTTCTGCTTCTAATGAATCTGGTAGTGATGATAGGGACATAAAAATGTGTTTGGAATTTTCCCAAGTCTTCCACTTTACAGCCAAAATTCTGGCAAGATGGTACATCCATGCCGAACATAGGTGATAACTGATGGCTCAGATAATTGTGGGATGGTGAAAAACATTAAGCCTGCCGTCTTTGTTCTTTCTAGGAATTGGGGGGGTGCGTCTTGGGAAGCAGTGTGGGGCTCTGACTAGGGAATTCACGAGAACCAGCAAGAAGGAGGGTCCAAATGGAGTGGTATGGCATAGATGTGTAGAGGGCTTGAGTCCGATCTGAGACTTTACAGAACACTCTGCAGCCCAAGGCAAGACTTGGAGGCAGCAGTGGAGTGGGGGTGCTTTGGGGTCAAGGAAGTGCTGGTAACCCTGGTGCTTGGTTAGTTCCCAGAGGGAGTGTCCAGGATGAAAGTAAATCAGCTTTAACATCTCTGCTGAACAAAGGGAGTTAATGGGAGAAGCCTACTCACTGAAGGTCCCAGGAGAGTCAGAGTGAGCAGTAATGAGAGGTATGTATGAGAAGAGGTAAACAATCTGGAACCTCAGAGGGGAGTCATAGAATGGCAAAGTACAAGGAGGAAAACCAGTGCAGGGTGAAAGGGAACTTTCCCTGAGCAGATCAGGAATTCTGGGGAAAGAAGAGCAAAGACTGGAGCACAGCAGGGCAATGCTTCTTTATACTCTCCAGTTCTCAAGCCATCCAGGCAGGAGAAGCCCCCACCTTCTAGTCTGATTGGTTGGAAGATCCAGGATGCTGCTGTTTGGAGCCTAAATGCTGCTTTCCCCAAGGCGGCAGGGCCTGGAATTCATCCCTTACTTCTCCTTCAAATCACATAGTGAATTTTTTAGTAAAAGATTCAAGGATCTTTTGAGGCCAATGGGATACTGTACATGCATATTTCATTTAAAAAAAAAAAAAGCACATAATGACATGATACAAGCTCCATATTCTGGTGTCATCATTCCTGCGTCTGCTTTGGGTAGAAATACCTTTCCTGCTATTTTCATTTTTATCATGTAAATGTATGAGTCACCCTGATCCTTGGAGTCACTCTGTTCTCCTTTTCCAAACAGTCTTTTTCTCTAGTGCAGTTGTATAGAGGAAAAACACACACACACACACACACACACACACACACACACACACACACACACACACACACACACACACGTACGCACACGCACACCCCCTAGTCAAATGCATTCTGATCTCCTCTGTTCTGCTTAAATCAGGTTTGTCCCACCAAATGTCACATGATGATGGGGAAAAATGTGTTTAAAAAATCTACCATTTTTGTGTCTCTTTCTCCACTAACCGTCAGTAGAGTTGAATGCCTGTAGCAGGCCAACTGCTCTGTAGCTTTCATCCTGATTATTAAGCACTGAATGTGAAAAGCTAAGCACATAGAAGGAAGAGTTATCCTCTAGTTTATGTAAAGTCAGCAGTGAAAATAAAAATTGTGGCATGTACGTAGATGTTTATTTGCTTTACCTTACAGTCATACTGCAGAGCTTTGTCTTCTGTGCCAAAGTTTTTTTTTTTCTTTCAAGCAGTGACAATGGATTATTTCTGTAAGCAAGTGCTCTATCCATTATTAAATTGATTATTCAAATCTCATTTAAAAAAAGAAGCCAGATGGCAATTTTCCATTATTTGTTGCTACTGACAACCACCAACCCTAAACTGAAAGATTTTCCTTTTTTTCCTTCTACTGGATGAAGAGCCTGCTGCATTTCTGTGCAGACCAAAGGTAGATCGCATATTGGAAACAAATAGCCAATTACCAAACAAGATTGTCATTATTGATTATTTTAGAATCATCTTTGCATTGACAGAGCTGTTGTTCTTTTGATGATTCCATAATTAACTTATCTATATTCAGGCACAATAACTTTGCTCCCTGTAGTCACTGGGATGAGAGCATTATTGTTGTTATTTAGTTGTCATGACAGCAAGAAACATGTTTTTACATGTCCAGCATCCTGGTTATTTTAAGACCCTAATAAGTATGCCTTGCTAATGAATCAGAATAATGGCGATTCTGCAAAATAATGATTTTTAAAATTCTAAGGGAGGCTTAAAATCTGAATGTGAGATAATTGCTTCCCCTTGTGATAATCATGAAATATGTTTCCTTCACTACGTGCACTCTTGTGCACACACACATGGATGACCTCTTCTTCTCTCTGTGAACACATTTGTATATTTCTGTTTTGGAGTTAGCACTCTGTGGCAATCGGATTTTCACAAAATACGTTTCAAAACCAGCATTTGTCGGATACTCTCATGGCTGGGGCCATGTTTGGTATGTTTGTGCTCTTAGAAACCTTCTGTAGAAATCCATCTTCCAATTCTTTAATAGCTAATCTTTAACGCTTTTTTTCAATCCACCTCTTTAGATGTCTTCTGCATGTGTGCAAATGGGATTTGTTTTAAGTAACTTTAAGAAGGTCATACTTTTAATTGATTGGATTCTTTGATTCAGTGTGTTTTACTTTTTTGACTCCAGCATCACCTGATGTTTTGAGTTCTCTTGATCTTGCCAGGAGAAAGGGCATTTTAGTTATATACAAGAGACTCACCTGCTCCTCTGTGAAATGCACAGACACAAAAGTCTTTGGAGGTGTCCTCAGAAAGTTAGAACTGTGGCCTCTATATGTTCAAAGGGATTTTTGAAACTTTCCAATTAATAGTCAGCTAATTCCTTGGTCTGGAAAAAAAAAAAAAAAACGAATAAACATTTTTGTCTATGGTGTTATATTCAAATTCTGGCTGAAAGAATTCAGCTTCTTCTGCCTTAGTAAAATAGGGATTGTTTCCTCTTTCAGAGAATGCCTCTTTGTTAGGGAAGGGCTGGGGTGGGATTGATGAGTTGCCTCCTTTTCCTAGTGGTTTCTGGAGAACTCCCAAATAATTTAACAGCTAATACCCAGCTCCATACTGAATTTACTCCATGGGCCACTTCCTTCTATCCACCCCTCAAAAGTGAAAAACCTCTTGATCATCAAGAAGCATTTCCCAATGAGAAGACTATTCACATATTGTTAGCCACAAATACCTTTTGGTTCTGCAATTCAGAATATCTATTCCGGCAATTGTAAGGAACGAAATATTAACATATAAATGCTGCAGTGGTTAAAACGTGCTAGCATACATGTTAAGTTTCTAATCAAACATTGCAAAAATGCATTAATCAGTATTTCATAGTTCATTACAGTCTGACTAATTTTGAAATCCCTCATGTAAATTGATTAAATGTCTTCTGCAGGCAGATAAATGGGCTTTTGTCTTAAGCAACCTTTACCGAGAAAACCATAATTTTCTGTGACTCTATTCTTGCATGTTTGTGACTGGTGCTCTTGCAAGCTAGCTCTGGATGATCTAGAATTTTCCTGTTTGCAGCCAGACCTACGAGCCAAGTGTATCATACTCTGTGGGCCAACTACTTAGTGAGCACCTACTTTTTGCTCAAGATTGTGTGATGTGCAGGGAGAAAAATGAAGGAAGCCTGAGATATGTTCCTCTTACTTGTAGGGAGGGATGACTCATCTATGTGAACAACACACTTAATCAAGGTTACTTTTCAAAAATACAAACTACTCTAGATAGCGTTAACAAAAAGGCAGGGTGTTTATTTACTGGTGAGATTCTTTGTTTTGACGTTAAAACCATAGACAGAGCAGGGGAATCTGGAACCAGAAGCTCAATACTCTCAGGACTTTCTGTCTTGATTCCCTGAGCGACAGCCTCTCTACAAGGCTGGCGTCTTGTCCCAGGTTGTTCCAAACTTGTTTTCTCAGAGGAAGGAAGCTTTTCCCACCAGCTCCAGTTAGAATTCCTTGGGAATGACTCTGACTGGCTCATCTGGTCACAGGAACCAATCACTGAGGCCTCCAGAAGGACTCGGATTGGCTCAGCTGACTCACTTGGACCAATTGCTGTGTCCTCCGGAAGGATAGTGATTGGTTTAGCTGGGTCATTTGCCCACCCCTCAGACCACAGAGGACCAGATAAATGAGTCTGAGTTTTCTGCCAAGTCCCTGGGGCCTAAGTGCAGCAATGAGAGTAAGATCTGTTTCTTGAAGAGGAGAACTCAGTCATGTAACTATGAAGGGGGTGAATAGAGAACACTCCCAGGAGGAGGTGGGTTGTGAGGTGTGAGTCAGGCGGGGAGGACAGAGCATTGGGAAGTGTACCAAGGCGGTCTGAGAATACCAGCCAGGAGTGGTGGGAACATATGACCCAGGGGGACACTGTGTGTGGGGACCTCAGGACATATAGTGACAGGATTGCATGAGGCCAAATATGGTGAGACTTTGAAAGCCTGCCAGAAAACTTGTTCTTGAGTGGCCAGGAACTAGGTTATAGAGGGGAGCAGAAAGGTGATCCAAGGTGAGCTGAATTAATAGAGGTGAGGCCTAAAAGATGCAATTTTCTGGAAGCTGTGCTGTGAGTTGGGAATAAAGGAAATAGAGATTGGTCAGGAGTGATAGTAGGGGTAGAAAAGAGTGAATCCACTGGCCTCCTCCAGGAAGAGAAAGCAGAGCTGGGTGAGAGTGAAGGAAGGCAGTGATTGAACTTGAGATCTATGAAGAATGGGGTGTTTGGGAAAGAGATCTATTTAGTGGGATATAATAATACGTAATAATTATAATTATAGCTCACACATACTGAGTATTTTTATGTACCAGGTACTGTTCTTAGTGTGTTTTTGTTGCTATAACAGAATATCAAAGACTGGATAATTTATAAAGAAAAGAAATTTATTTCTCACCATTCTAGAGGCTGGGAAGTTTAATATCAAGGTGCTGGCATCTTGGAAGTGCCTCCTCACTGTGTCATACCATGGTGGAATACCAGAGGGTGAGAGAAGTTGAGACAGAGAGAGGTGGGATGGGGCTAACCTCATTCTTTCATCAAGAATCACTCCAGAGATAACTAACCCACTCCTGTGACAACAGCATTAATCCCTTCATGAGGACAGAGCCTCATGTCCTAATAACCTCGTAAAGGTCCCATCTCTTAGCACTGCTGCATTGGGATTAAGTTTCCAACACATGAACTTTGGGGGACATATTCAAACCATAACAAAGTATTTGTATGCATTAACTCATTGACTCTAGCCAATGGCTCTAGCAGAGGGGTAGTATTATCATCCCCATTTTACAGATAACAGAAATGGGGCACAAAGATGCTAAGCAGCTTGCTTGTGATCACACAGGTGTGAAGGGCTGGGGCTGGCTTTTGAACAGTGGTCTGGCTGCACAGTTGACTCAGAATGAGTTCTGTTGTTGACAGGTTGAGCTTCTGGTGATATTGGCCCACTCCACTCATGGTGTCCAGGTAGAGAGAGGTTTGAAGAATTTGAGGGAAGATGGGAGATCAGATTAGAAGAATGAACACAATTTGGGACTCATTGGATTTGAGAGATGAAAGATGAAATGTCCCAACGCTGGAAACTCGCGAAGACACCCTGATTCGTCAATGCTGATTTGCTTGCCAAAAAAGTGGCTTCATTCAAGTGAAAGACACTGTCTTAATCTTGCTTCTCAACAAAAAAAATACTAAGGAGTATTTCTCAATGTGGAACCTGGATGCCTGGATCTGTGGGTTAAATGTTTTCAAATGGTAACAGAGACCTTTTCTGTATTATTTTTATGTTTGTGTATAGAAGGAGAAATATAACTAGCACATACAACTCATGAATTTGATGTTGATCATTGCTTAAGATGGGGCTTAATTTTTTTTTGAGTTAGACAAATTTTTAAAAAGTGTCTTTTAGAACAGATGATATGCAGATATGACAAAAATTGCCAAGATGGAGTAAAAATGATAGTTTAGGGAAACATTGGACCAAGGTCAGATTCTCACTATCCCCAAAGAGCAGCAGGTCCCATCCTGCCTCTATTTATAATCAGACTTTCACCTTCTGGCCTGTGCAGGTTCTTTCCTGCATAGCAGCAGTGGCTGACTTCTTACCATTCCCAAGCACACTGGTCAGGGCCCCTATACTGATCCTTTTATTCTTGCTTTCCTGCTACCTACACTGCTTCTATGCTCATTTCTTCTTATCAGAATCTTACCCATGATTTCCTTGGCTTATTCCAAGGAAAGCAAATGCAAATGCCTACCAGGGCCATTCCAGTAATGTAAAGGAATAAGTAAGACTAGGGAGTGGCCGTGACTCTCAGAACTGAGAAGGGATGCCTCACCTAAAGGCATGTAATTTATAAAAGTACTGGGTCGCCAGAGAAACACAGACAGGCTAGATTTGGTTTTCAAGCTTCTGTTGGCTTCTCTCATCATGTATTTATGGGCCACGTTAAGGGTCAGCCACAGCAGACAAAGGAGGCGCATTTGCACTGGAGAGGGTCTGCTGGGGAGGTGGGTGCACACTCTGCAGAGGTGGGCATGCTTTGCAGATCTGGGTACCCACACTAAGGGAACACTTCACGGACAAGCTCTGCCCCTCCCCTGTGAAGCCTTCCCTGATCGGATTCTTTTCTCTGTCTTGAAGCTGCTTTCTCTTTCCTCTGCACACCCAGGTCCTTGTGACGAGGACCCTGGGGAGTGGTGGCATCTGAGCTAGTGGGGGAGACTCTGCCACAGATGGGTGCCGTCTCTGAGGACACTCCTAACCACCTGCTGTAAAGCCAAGGTTGGAAAGTCCTCTTTAAGGAAGAACGCTCCAACCCCTTCTCCCTGTGTTTCCCCTTCTGGGTATGTTGCTCCCTCCTGGTGTGGCCCCAGCACTTTGCAAGTTAATCTATTATTGCTTTCTTCATTGTTGATGCAGGGTAGACACCTGCTTTCCCTACCTGGCTGCCAGCTGCTGTGGGCTGGAGCTCTGAGGACTCCATCTCCAATGCCTGGCCCCAGTGATGGCTGTTTTCTGGAGATACTGTCAGGTGAGTGAATTAGGCTGCCTAGTGGGATCAGCCCACGCACGGGTACAGATCCCAGGCCTAGGGGAGACGGGCATAAGAGAACAGCAACCCAGGCCTAAGTTCCAGGCCAAATTATAAAATGCAAAGTCTAATTATGAAATACAGTGTTAGGGATTTTATTTACTATATTGTCCTTAATAAGGCACCTCCTGTCAGCTGACAGGCTGGCAGTAGATCTTCAAAGACTCACAAGAATCTTAAATGGTTCTGCTAAAGTCAGATAAATAAAGTCAGATAAATTTTAAAAAAGGCAAGGCAAACTGATTCTTAAACTGACTTTTTTATGCCTGAGTTTTCAGTCCTTTTGCTAAAATTATTGAAGTTTTGATGGAATTTTTTTTTCTTTTGTTTATAGTGACCGGTGTCTTCAGTGTCACCATGAGACTGGAGTAGCTGGTGGGGCTTGAACCTGCAGCCTCCGGTGACTTTTGATCTTATCGCCTGGACTGAGGGAGGCTGGGGCACGACCAGCAAGAGCCATGTCTGCAAGGGGCGTGTGGAAGGGATCTGGTTTCTTTGAAAAAATCACAGGAAATTCTGGAGCGGGCATCTGCCCACAAAGTGACCTCTTATTATTTCTTTATTTTTATTTCTGTTTCAGATTCAGCTGAGTAGAAAAAGCTCTATGTAAGGAAAAGGGTGTCCCAACTTTACTTTTTTCTCCTTTTTGTCTTTTCTTTCTTTCTTTTTTTTTTTTAAGTTTTCATTCGGATTTCTTTATTGCTAAGTTCTGAGTGCATAGAAAAATCAATCCAATCCTCTGCGTATCATTAATAAACGTATGATTTAAGTTTTGTCCTGCAGGAGATTATGATGGCAAAACTAAAGATACATAGGTAAGATTCTGAAAGATATTACTTATATCTGAATAATTAGCTCAACATCAGCATTATTTTCTGATGAAGAAACCAGATATAAAGGTGAAGTTTTTGTTTTTCTTGATGTGAATTTGTTTACCTGGATTCTTCCCCAGCAAGCAACGTGTAAGCCCTGGAATGTATGCCTTCCACACTTAAAATATTAATAAATCTCCGGTGCCAAGTTACTCCCGCTGCATGTCTAACATTTCCCTTATCCTGCCATCTAAGGGAAGCTTTCATGCCATGCTTTAATGCCAAGAGTACCTTCCGGGATAAATGGTAACCTCAGCAGAAAGGATGACTCTCAAGTTGTGTTTCACATATTGACAAATCAATAGCTCCAGACCTGCCAGCCTTCACTCTCACTGGGCTCAACACTGAGCTTCAACTTCATGGAGGCCAGGTTCATTCCTGTTCATCTCTGTGGGCTTAGTTCATAAAGGACACTTTCATTAGTTCCAGGGACTTAATTCTAGGCGTGGTTTTATGAAACTCATATTCATATTTGGAGGCAAGAATCCAGTCTGTGTGAGGGAGGTAGAAGGCTGAGTGGGGAGGCCAGGTTTTGTCCCTCTGAGGAAGTGAGGACAGAAGAGGGAATCAGGGGACACAGAAGATTGGATGAGAGTATGGAAGACAAGAATGACGTTGTGCCCCAGCCTTCTCAGCCAGGAGGAAATGAGCGCCTTATCGCCCACCATCTTCTCTATGGACTATGGCTTTCTCCTTTTATTGGGCTGTCAGACTGATTGAAAGGACTTAAGTCTTACTTGGGAGCTCGTGACGAAGTGGAAAGTGAATACTGATCAGGTGGAGTTTTTCTGCTTTCTGTGCTAACACAGCAACGGGCAGGCAGGTGCATTCTAAGGTGCGGAAGTGTGGAGAGTATTGCTTTTACCCACCCAGCCCCCAGTGTACTGTTACCTTTTTGGGGGTAACAAGAATCCAATTTCCTTTTAGAAAGTACCCTTCCTCCTCCTTCATGAGGTGCAGGCTTAGTAGGCTTGTCAACCAAAGTGCCCTGCTCCCCACCCAGGCCAGGAGTGAGCGTGGGATTCCAGCCTAGCCGGTCACATTCCCTCCTGGGTCTTTGAATCTTGAGCAGGGTGATTTGACAACAGAAAAACAAACAAACAAACACACAAAAAGATTGGCATTAATTAATTGCAGAGGTTGTGCTCTGACAGCAGTGCGGATCAGTCACGCTACCAGGCTTCTAGACTTGCTTTGGTTCTGCCCTTTGCTGAGTCTGGTCCCTTGGCTTTCCTTTTAGATTCTGGAATCTGGAGCTGTCCACAGCTTTCTGGAACATTCCTCATCTGATTAAGGGTTGATTTCATTCACTTACTAACAACCATGACTTATACCAGTAGTTTAAGGGTCTGTATCAGGTCTTCGTGGACTATAACTTTTCTTGGGGGGAGGGATTGTTACTGCTAATCAATCTCCATACAACAAAGCCCCCTTGTGATGGGGGTGGACTGGGTAAAGGAATCGGAACCTTCCGTGTGTGTTAGGCTGTGACAGAGACCATTTTGTATATGCTGATAAAGAGAATTATAACAATCATAGGTGATATTTGATTTCTTATTATGTGCCAATCTTTATGCTAAGGGCATTATATGAATAAAATTTCAACTCCCACAAAAACCTTATGTGGTAGTTGGCATGGTAAGTATAATCCCACTTTATAGGTGAGAAAATTGAGACCCAGGTGGGAGGTAATTTGTTCAGGGTCACTCTGGAAGTGGTGGAGCTGGGACTTGAACTCAGGTGGGCTGTCTTCAAGGCCCTTGATCTTGACTATTTTTTTGGTACTGATTCTCAAGTTCATTTCTATGTCTAATCCAGTGATTCTCAACCAGGGGTGATGCTGCTCCCCAGGGGACATTTGTCAATGTCTGAAGACATTTTTAGTTGACACACTGGGAGAGGGACTGCTGGCATCTAGTGGGTAGAGGCCAGGGATTCTGCAAAGCATCCTACGATACACAGGACAGCCCCCGGCAGGAATTATCAGGCCCCCGAATATCAATAGTACTGAGGCTCGGAAGGCCTGGGCTAACCTCTTTTTCTCCACAATTTGAACCAAGAAAAGCAAATGATACCAGGGCCAGAAATCAAGGCAGGTGAAACCCAGAGAGGGAAAGAATTGTTCCCTTTGCAGTCACCTGTCTCCAGCCAGTTGTTCCTCTTTTCTTTTTTTTTTATTCCCCTGATGTTTTGAGAAAAACACAACAGTTCCCTCCTCCCCTCTTCCCGCCTTGTTCTTTTAGCCTTTAGCCACTTTAGAAATGTTTGTGCTGGCTCGAAGTCACCCAGACACTGCTTATTAATAATTTCCCCTTGGCATCTGCGCCGCCTCTGTGTTCATGGCTGCGATCAGAGTGAGCCGTGGTGAGGACCGCATCACGTCAGGCGCCGGCTCGTCCAGGGAGTGGAAGTCCACGTTCACTGCCTAGAAAGAGCGCCCACCTAGGGGAAGGGGAGCTAAGTGCTTGACGATCTCCCAACAGGGCTGAAGGCACCGAAGGAGCCCTTATGATTTATCAGGTAAATAAATATGCTTTTTCTGAAACTGTCTAGAGCTTTATTTATAGAAGGGGCCCAAATGGCTTAGAACGCATCTGCTTAAGAAGCTCTTAGCTCTCTGGCAATCCTGGTGGAGTCGAATGAAACACTTTATGGTGGTTTTCTTTGCCTTAATGATGCTGTCAGGAAAGCCAAGATGGCCCTGCAGGCACGGCTGGGAGGCCGAGGAGGAAGCCTGGCTACTTG
The DNA here is from genome assembly GCF_027409185.1 of Cynocephalus volans. Classification (NCBI taxonomy): domain Eukaryota; kingdom Metazoa; phylum Chordata; class Mammalia; order Dermoptera; family Cynocephalidae; genus Cynocephalus; species Cynocephalus volans. The sequence goes on along the minus strand of NC_084469.1, from coordinate 87,411,005 downwards.
CAAGGGATAAGGAGGGAGGTGCCCCAGCTCCTCTCCAGCATGTGACATCGTCCCACCCCCAGGCAGCAGCCATGTGGACTACAGGAGAGGTGGGCGCCTCTGCCCCCCCTGCCCCTGGGAGCTGCTCACCAGACAGCATCCAGGCCAAGGGCTGGGTTGCCACCCACAGACTCCAGCTGGCTAACTCATGCTTAATACTGTTACCTAATTGGTTGCTAACCCTGGGAGATTTCACACAAAAATCTTGATTTCTGACTTTAATTTTTTTCCTTTTTTTGTAGAAGAGAACATTTGGCAGCACTGGTCCAATAGCCACATGTCCCCTTTAGCCCTCCACTGGCCAGTGTCCTTACCAAGTCCCCTTCACTGCTGCATGGCCTGTGCAAGAACCTGAGTCTGTAGTCCCTGTCCTAGAAAAGCAGCATTTACTTTAGCACCATTCCAGGGTCATTAAGGGACAACACCAAACTAAAAGGGGAGGGCACATGATTCCAGAGTTAGGCCAGGAGGTGATGCTGGACATGACAGAGCACTGTTGGCCTAGGCCATCAGGAAGGGCTCCAGGGGGCAGGGAAGGGACTGGAGGGCTGTGTGGGTTAGGATAACAGCTGAGGGGGTAGGGCCCCGGGGGGAAGGCAGGATTGGAGAAGGGCACGAGGACAAAGTGTGAGGGCTGGGATGAGCTTGGCTGCCCTGGGGAGGGGAGACAGGACCAGATCAGGGAAAGGAAAGGGAGTGTGGGCTCAGCACTGGAGGCAGTGTGGGGACCTAGAGGTCCAGGCCTTGTGGTCCCACAGTCATGTGCCCATCTGGATGTATGATTTCATGGGGGACAGATAGGGGCAGGAAGCGGGGGGGTGGGGGGCACGGGGAAGCAAGTTCCAGATTTCCTGGAAGACTTCTTCACAGAGTCATCAACTGTCATCCTCCCTTCATACCTTACCCCACAAGGTCAGGTCTTCTGACTGTGAGCTCAGGACTCTGAACTCTGGTGAGTCCAGACACTGGAGTAGGCATGGGATAGCAGAGGAATGACACAGACTGAATGACGGGGAGGCCCTGAGGTCCCAAAGCCCTGGGCGTGGCCTAGTGTGGGTCATTTGGGGTTGAGACCTCAGTGCTATTTTTGGGGTCTCCTAGACCCCTGATTTCTGCTCGGTGGCCTTTCTGTTTCTCTTCTTGATTTGAGCAAGGGCTTAGGCTCCTGTGTCTCCTGCTGCTGGGGAATTGCTCAAAAGCCAGTGTCCCTGGAGAAGTGAGCGGTGGCTTTAGCTGCCCAGGAATGGCCAACGGTAAATTTAAGTAAGTGCTAATCAGGAGGTTCTCACTGACTCAACTACAATCCCAGTGTTAGCATGCTGTGTAAAAACACATATAAGTGCAAAGCTTGGTTATGGCTCTTCACTTAAGCTCTACTGGCTCAGGGACTGGGCTCCACTCAAATGCAGCCTTCTGGGATCTCCCATGGCCAGACTTTCCAGGTACCAAGAGCTCAAGGACAGCCTGTGTATTTCCTCCTCCTGCTGCTTCTTGCAATTAGAAATGGCCTCTCTCTGATGTAACCACTCTCCTGCATTTTTTCTTTCTTTCTTTCTTTTTTTTTTTTTTGCCAAACCACATGCGTGAGGCTTCATGGAAACGGTTATTGTTTGGTAAACTTTGTATTTACAAAATGTCTATAACGTGGGTGGGGGGAACTTGGAGTGGCAGAAGGGGACCTTTGTTTCCCTGATGGTTTATGCCATAGAATAGAACAGAGTGTGTCTTTATGCCAGGGATAAAAGGGCCTTGCCTAAGCTGGGATCAGGAGGGTGATGGTCAAAGAGGGGCTCACCCACCTAGAAAACTGTTCACAATGGTGGGGAAATGCAGAGCCCCAGAAACCTGACCCTAGAGACATAGTCAATACATCCAACATAGGAACAGGCTGGTGTTAGAGTCTCTCCCTGTTTGAGTCTGCAAGGAGGACATGCATGATTTTAGAGACTATATTTGCCTGGAAAAAAATAAATTGCATGTTACGGGATTTGAACAGATTAAAAACATTAAAAAAATGTTCTGCTTCTGCTTCTACTGTATTTTTACTTTATTGCTGGTGATTTCTCCTTTGACTCACTAACAGGAATGTATTTTTTCTTGGTGCTGCCATTACCTCTTCCTGCTACTTTCCAGGTCACTAATTTTTCTGCTTAGAGTTCATTCTGTTTAGACCGATATGCTGTCTCTTTTAATGAGGTTATTTCTGGGTTATTAGCCTTCCTGTTATATGATACCTTATGTGGAGGACCTAATTGATGTAAATCAAACACAGCTTGCAGGAAAAAAAATCAAAGTCATCCTTCAGATATTTGGTGGATCTCCAGGCATCTCAGGATTTTAGTATTTAAAAACTACTTTTTCAACAAGAGGTTACATGTAGCTAATAACACAAATAAATCCTTTCTTATTCGTAAATTAGCAGGTTCAAAGAAGTGGAAATTGAAGGAGAGCATTGGCATTTTGGTTTGCTGAATAAGCTTTGGACAGAAATTAGACTGAAAAGTATCGAGTGGGAGGGGTTTAATTGTACAGTTCAATAACCTTGCCAACATATTTTTATTAAGGCATTCTTACATAAGCCATTAAGCTTTAGGTTAATTTTTACAGATATTTTCCGGCTGTACTTAACGAATAGGGATAAAATGAAGCAAAAGGAAGATTTTCCTCTAGAACTCTCATAGGTCTCATCGGGTAACATCACTTGAGAGGGATTTTGTGGCTATTTGGTCGTCAAGAGGGGACCGTTGTTATGTTCACATTAGCAAGAGGAGTTTGCTTTTTTCTCATTTTGCTCCTGGACATTAGCTCTGTCATAGGAGATTCTGATGTGCAGGCATATTATTTTTATTTCGAAAGAAAGAAAAATATGGTTTGCTCCCTTTTTTCCTTAAGGTCTTTTTCATTCATTATGTTCCCTGCCTGTCTCAGGGAGAAATTGCTCCGTGCCTGGAAAGGTGAAGCCAGCACCCAGCTCTCCAGAGGGAGCACTTGGGGGAAGGTATCTCTATGCATCAGGGGTCCCTTGGCTGGAGGGATATTTCGGGAATGAGGGTTGGGTGGCAGTGAGGAAGGGGGATGAGGGAACACCTGGAGGCGACTCCTACTCCGGGCAGTCTTGGTACTGCAGAAAGTGTGGGAGTTTTGGGCTCAGAGCACCTGGGTTAAATGCCAACTCTGCCCCTTAATAACCATGTGACACTGGGGAAGAGATTTACCTGGTTAATGAAAACACCAGCAATGCAAAAGCAAACCGACCTGAGCTAACTCTCCAGATACCCAGCGTCTTCAGGGGAGTAGTCCACCCGCTTAGCTCTCCTGAGGTACACATGTTGCCCCTGGGGTGGGGAAATGACAATATCTCCTGCACAGGTTTGTTTAGAGAAATTTGTGAATGTAAATAAAAGCAATGTGTAAACCGCCAGACACAATATAAAATGTTCACTGTGGAGTCTTGATGATGACAGTCACGGAAGTCTGACAAGGGTCCAGGCGGGCATGGCCGTTGTGTGTCGTTGCCCAGCCTGATGGTCAGTGGATGCTCAGTCACAGTGGTGGCACCTCAGGTTGATACCAGGATCTAGGCCTGCGATGGTTCTTGCCCACAGCCCTGGACCGTCTATTATTCAGTAACTCAGAACCTGAATCTGGAGGGGAACAGATTTACTTCTACATCCCGAGAGCCAGATTCACAGCTGGTAGTTGATGGATTTGCTGAAGTACAAAGTCTGCAGTCAGGCACCTGCCCACAGCAAGGTGTCAACTGAGTGGAAGACAGAATCCAGTCACAGAAGTGCGAACAGCCAGAAAGAAGGCTGGCTGACCATGGGTCTCTCAGGAGATGCCATTGAGTAGAGTAACCGGACCAGGGTGTGAGCCATCTCTACATGCCACCGTGATGCCACACCTGTGTCAGGCTTACCATAAGGGCCACTTCAGAGCTGAGAGGGAGATCCAGTTCTGGACTTGGCTCATTAGAGAGCAGGAAAAGCTCGACTTCTCCAATTCTCTCTCTCTCTCTCTCTCTCTCTCTCTCTCTCTCTCTCTCTCCCCCCTCCCTCCCTCTCTCCTTCCTTCCTTCCTTCTATTTATTTATTATATATATTTTGTCATAGATCTTAAATTTCTGAAGGAAAAATTCAGAATTTATATCATTGAATCATGGGGAAGGATTAAAAATTTCTCTGTCACGTTGTTTTCTAAACTTTCTCCTAAAGAATTTTGCCATATTTCACAAAACATTTATACAATTATTCACTTGATATTTTTATTGAAATAAACTTCCTTTAAATTTTTAAATTTAGTTTTAAAGGAAAGTATTTATCAGATTAGCACCTAGAACTCCATTTGCCATCAAGAGGGGATGATTCTGAGATGGATACAATGTCATTCCCATCATCTTGCTCTGCTGTCCACAGAGGCTCCAGCCACACACAAACTTGTGCTTGCACACAAAATACACACACCAGAGACAGCACAACGCATACAACAGACTCTCACCTCCCACACAACAACATAATGCACCAACACAAAACAATACACAAGAGGCAATGCATAAACACAGGACGCAAATGCATGTACATGCAACATGCATGAACACTCACATACAGCACACATGCCACAAATAACACATGCTACAGATGACACATACAATGTACATAACATGCACACATACTCACATCAAACATCCATAATACACTCACACACCCACCATACACACTAAACCCATGGCATACAGAACACAAAACCACATAAGACCTGCGACACCAACATGCAACTCATCAATATATGACGCACCACACATAGCTCATACAATGTGCACACACGTTTGCACAGTACTCCACATAATGCACACATGTGTACACGTACACACAGACTCCACATACTTAAGAAAAACAGATGTGAAAGGAAAACCTGAAATGTTAGCAGTAATTACCTTTAGTGGTGGTATTTTGAGCAATTATAATTTTCTTCATTGTTCTTTTCTGTATTTAATACAAGGAAGGGGTATTGTCACATTTAAGAGAATTGCCATTTCATAAGCCAGTGGTTTCTTCCTGTGGCAGCCCCTGACTCCTTTGGATCAATGTCCTGATGACGGTCATGTTGTGTTTCCAGCACAGGGAGGAGTCAGTGGCCTGAGGAATCCAAGGAGACCCCGAGAGGACATCACACAGCCTGGGCCCCTCCATTGCCTCAGAGGATACCTAGAGCTGGTTTGGCTTCAAGGATGGCAAGGGTGGGGGATCCAGGCTGTGGCTTCCGTCAGGGCCTCTGGCTCAGTCCTTCACTCTACCTGAGCCTGCCTCTCCACTCCCACTCTTTTATTCTATTTAAGGTGTTAGTGTGTCCTCAGACCTCTCATTTGTCTTTGACAGATGAGCTTTGTTACTGACCTGAGGTTGTTTTCACTTCGGTGCCTGTATTCTGTCTTCCATTCAATTGACACCTCACGGTGGGCAGGTGCCTGACATTAGGCTCCGTATTTCGGTAAATCTATCAACCAACAGCTGTGAATCAGGCACTGTGCTAGATTCTAGGGTTGAGGACGTAAATCTGGTCCCCTCCATGGGAAAGGTAGGTTCCAAATCACTAAAATATATTCATGAACTAAGGTTGCAGAAGCCTGGTGCTCATAACCACCATGGTGCATGATATTCAGATAGAATTGCAGTCAGGGTAGCTGGCTTTTGTCTCCTGCAGTCTCATACCTGGTCTCCACTAGGCAGAAGAGCATGAAAGACTAGACTTTCACATTCTGGCTTTGCCGTTTGTCCTATTTAGTGTGTACCCCCACTAATTCCTTCTGGGATTCCGGAGCCATGCTGCTCCACCTTCTCATGGGAACCCAGATTCCCTGATAGGTAAGTTTCCCTTCAGTAACTCCAGCCCTTCCACACTCCATGCTGCATTTTTGGTGCATTGATGTCAGGCATGAAGCTAAGTCACTGAGACTAAATAAGCATTGCTGTGTCACAATGATGAGGTGAGATACCTGGACAAGATATATTAATAGTGGGGCTTCCAAAATAGTTGCCATTTTCCCTGTCTGAGCGAGGCTTGGGCATAGTGTCAGTCTCCATGGGGGTGGCAGATACCATGTTTTGAATAAAGTCAGGTTTCTTATTTTGTCTGTGTTTCCCCAGAACCCAAAGAGATTATAGCTATTGGGCATATGGCGCTGGTGCTGGTGCTTTCATATACAATCTATTCAGGTGCAATTAGCGAGGAGACTCACACACCCTGGATGTATTCACCAGATGGACTGTAGAGGTCTGGGGCAACAGGGAGGGCTTCTTTGGAGTGAGACACTTAAACTGGAGCCTGAGATTTAATTAAGAATTGGATAAGCAAAGACGGGGTGAGGAAAGCATTTCATGCCAAAGGAACAGCATGTGTGGAAACCCTGGGGGCAGGAAAGGATGGAGGATGTGGGGATCACAGAGGAGTGGAGTGACAATGAGAGAGAGCAAGGGAGGCAGTTCTAGCTGAGGCTGGAGAATGGAGTGGGAGGCAGACCAGGTGGCCACGTGAGGTTTCAGTATTTTATGCACAAGGCAATTTTACACCATTACAGAATATTTAAAAAATGTATTCAGCAATACTAAAGGCATTCAAAAATATAAAAAATAAAACAACTCACACCAATCATGCTCAACATTTTCTCTTTGCCTCTGGGTTGGCTCTCCACCCTTCTCCACCTGCTCTGTGCCCCAGGAGGCTTGACTCCTCTGGACCACCTCTGACTTCTTGTTGGGTTGGACAAAAAGGAGCCCCAGCAGGAGACAGGAGGAAGCCAGGATGGGAGGAGGTATCCATGCCCCTGGCTTCTTCCCTTCAGCCAGGTTCTCCCTGGCTCCAGGTTCCAGTAACTTCTCCCTGCCCTTTCTTCTTCAGCCCAGCTAGTGGCTAAAAACCCCTCATATCCTTGTAGCTCTCAACACCGTGACCTCACCTTTGTAAACACCCCTCAATTTATCTAATCAAGTGTGCCAGCTGTTTTCTGCAGGTGCCCACCACCCAGCCTAAGAAATAAAAGAAATAACAATAGCAGTACATTTATGCTTTGCCTCAGTTAAACTCTGTTCTTACTTGTCAGAAGTAACTACTTTTTTAAAAAAAATTGTATTTATTTTTTGTGTTATTTCAATACATGCATATATTGTACATTGATGCACTTAGATTGCGGCTTTATATTCATTAATCTACACTTCTCCCCCGCAACCCCTTCCCCTCCTGGCCTCTGGTGACCATTATTCTACCCTCTACTTCTATGAGAACCCGTTTTTTTTTTCTTTTTTTGATTCCACATATGAGTTAGATCATGCAGTATTTGTCTTTCTGTGCCTGACTTCACTTATCATGATTGTTTCTAGTTTCATCCATGTTGCTGCAAATGATAGGATATCATTTCTTCTTATAGCTGAATAGTACTCCATTGTATACATATACCACAGTTGATTTTACCCATTCATCCACTGATGGGTATTTAGGTTGTTTCCACCGCTTGGCTATTGTGAATAACATTGCAGTGAACATGGGAGTGCTGGTTTCTTTTTGATATATTGATTTTCATTTCCTTTGGATACATACCCAGTAGTAGGATAGCTCGGTCATAAGACAGATCTATTTTTAGTTCTCTGAGGAATCTCCAAACTGGTTTCCACAATGGCTGTACCAATTTACATTCCCACCAACAATGTGGAAGGGTTCCCTTTTCTCCGCATCCTCACCAGCATTTGTAATTTTATTTCTTGTTGATAATAGCAATTCTAGCAGGAGGGAGATGATATCTCATTGTGGTTTTAATTTTTATTTCCCTGATTAGTGATTTTGAGCATTTTTTCATGTGCTTGTTGGCCATTTGCATGTTTTCTTTTGAGAAATGTCTATTCAGGTCCTTTGCCCATTTTAAAATTGGGTTATTTGATCTTTTGCTCTTGAGTTGTTTGAGTTCCTCATTATATTCTGGATACTAGCCCCTTGTCTGATGTGTAGTTTGCAAACGCTTCCTATGCAGAAGCTTTTTAGGTTGATGTAGTCCCTTCCGTGTGTTTTTCCTTTAGTTGCCTGTGCCTTTGTGGTCTCATTCAAAAAATTGCTGTGCACTCCGATTTTGTGTAGTGTTTCCCATAAGTTTTCTTCTAGTAGTTTCATAGTTTTGGGTCAAATTTAGGTCTTTAAACCATTTTGAGTTGATATTTGTGTATGGGGAGAGATAGAGGTCTAGTTTCAATATTCTGCATGTTTTTTTTTTTTAATTTTATTTTGTCGATATACATTGTAGCTGATTATTGCTCCCCATCACCAAAACCTCCCTCCCTTCTCCCTCCCCCCTCCCCCCCAACAATGTCCTTTCTGTTTGCTTGTCATATCAACTTCAAATAATTGTGGTTGTTATATATCTTCTTCCCCCCCCAGGTTTGTGTGTGTGTGTGTTTGTGTGTGTGTGTGTGTGAATTTATATATTAATTTTTAGCTCCCTCCAATAAGTGAGAACATGTGGTATTTCTCTTTCTGTGCCTGACTTGTTTCACTTAATATAATTCTCTCAAGGTCCATCCATGTTGTTGCAAATGGCAGTATTTCATTCGTTTTTATAGCTGAGTAGTATTCCATTGTGTAGATGTACCACATTTTCCGTATCCACTCATCTGATGATGGGCATTTGGGCTGGTTCCAACTCTTAGCTATTGTAAAGAGTGCTGCGATAAACATTGGGGAACAGGTATACCTTCGACTTGATGATTTCCATTCCTCTGGGTATATTCCCAACAGTGGGATAGCTGGGTCGTATGGTAGATCTATCTGCAATTGTTTGAGGAACCTCCATACCATTTTCCATAGAGGCTGCACCATTTTGCAGTCCCACCAACAATGTATGAGAGTTCCTTTTTCTCCGCAGCCTCGCCAGCATTTATTGTTCATAGTCTTTTGGATTTTAGCCATCCTAACAGGGGTTAGATGGTATCTCAATGTGGTTTTGATTTGCATTTCCCGGATGCTGAGTGATGTTGAGCATTTTTTCATATGTCTCTTGGCCATTTGTATATCTTCGTTAGAGAAATGCCTACTTAGCTCTTTTGCCCATTTTTTAATTGGGTTGCTTGTTTTCTTCTTGTAAAGTTGTTTGAGTACCTTATATATTCTGAATATTAATCCTTTGTCAGATGTATATTTTGCAAATATTTTCTCCCACTCTGTTGGTTGTCTTTTAACTCTTTTAATTGTTTCTTTTGCTGTGCAGAAGCTTTTTAGTTTGATATAATCCCATTTGTTTATTTTTCCTTTGGTTGCCCGTGCTTTTGGGGTCGTATTCATGAAGTCTGTGCCCAGTCCGATTTCCTGAAGTGTTTCTCCTATGTTTTCTTTAAGAAGCTTTATTGTTTCAGGGTGTATATTTAAATCCTTAATCCATTTTGAGTTGAATTTTGTATACAGTGAGAGGTATGGATCTAGTTTCATTCTCCTGCATATGGATATCCAGTTATCCCAGCACCATTTGCTGAAGAGGCAGTCCCTTCCCCAGTAAATAGGCTTGGTGCCTTTGTCAAAGATCAGATGGCAGTAAGTGTGTGGGTTGATTTCTGGATTCTCTATTCTATTCCATTGGTCAGTGTGTCTGTTTTTATGCCAGTACCATACTGTTTTGGTTATTATAGCTTTGCAGTATAGCTTAAAGCCTGGTAGTGTTATGCCTCCAGCTTTATTTTTTTTGCTCAGCATTGCTTTGGCTATGCCTGGTCTTTTATTGTTCCATATAAATGACTGAATAGTTTTCTCCATTTCTGAGAAAAATGTCTTTGGAATTTTGATGGGGATTGCATTGAATTTGTATATCACTTTGGGTAGTATGGACATTTTTCACTATGTTGATTCTTCCAATCCAAGAGCATGGAATATCTTTCCATCTTCTTGTATCCTCTCTAATTTCTCTCAGCAGTGGTTTGTAGTTCTCATTATAGAGATTTTTCACCTCCTTGGTTAACTCAATTCCTAAGTATTTTATTTTTTTGGTGGCTATTGTAAATGGGCAGGCTTTCTTGATTTCTCCTTCTGCATGTTCACTATTGGAGAAAAGAAATGCTACTGATTTTTGTGTGTTGATTTTGTATCCTGCTACTGTGCTGAAATCATTTATCAATTCCAACAGTTTTTTTGTAGAGGTTTTAGGCTGTTCGATATATAGGATCATGTCATCTGCAAACAGGGACAGTTTGACTTCATCTTTTCCAATCTGGATGCCCTTTATTTCCTTCTCTTCTCTGATTGCTCTGGCTAGTACTTCCAACACTATGTTGAATAGGAGTGGTGAGAGTGGGCATCCTTGTCTAGTGCCTGTTCTTAAAGGAAAAGCTTTCAGCTTTTCCCCATTCAGGATGATATTGGCAGTGGGTTTGTCATATATGGCTTTAATTATGTTGAGATACTTTCCCTCTATACCTAACTTATAGAGGGTCTTTGTCATGAATGAGTGCTGAACTTTATCAAATGCTTTTTCAGCATCTATAGAGATGATCATATGGTCCTTGTGTTTGAGTTTATTAATATGGTGTATCACATTTATTGATTTGCGTATGTTGAACCAACCTTGCATCCCTGGGATGAATCCCACTTGATCGTGATGAATAATTTTTCGTATGTGTTGCTGTATTCTGTTTGCTAGTATTTTAGTGAGGATTTTTGCATCTATATTCATCAAGGATATCGGCCTGTAGTTTTCTTTTTTGGTTATATCTTTACCTGGTTTTGGTATCAGGATGATGTTTGCTTCATAGAATGAGTTTGGGAGATTTGCGTCCGTTTCAATCTTTTGGAATAGTTTGTAAAGAATCGGTGTCAATTCCTCTTTGAATGTTTGGTAAAATTCTGCTGTGAATCCATCTCGTTCTGGGCTTTTCTTTGTTGGGAGCCTTCTGACAACAGCTTCAATCTCCTTTATTGTTATTGGTCTGTTCAAATTTTCTACGTCTTCATGGTTCAGTTTTGGGAGCTTGTGTGTGTCTAGAAATTTATCCATTTCCTCCAGATTTTCAAATTTGTTGGCGTTTAGTTGTTTATAGTAGTCTCGAATGATTCCTTGTATTTCAGATGAATGAGTTGTAATATCGCCTTTTTCATTTCTAATTTTGGTTATTTGAGTCTTCTCTCTTCTATTTTTGTTAGCCATGCTAATGGTTGTCTATTTTATTTATCTTTTCAAAAAACCAACTTTTTGATTCATTGATCTTTTGAATTGTTTTTTGGTTTTCAATTTCATTCAGTTCTGCTCTGATCTTAATGATTTCTTTCAGTCTGCTAACTTTAGGTTTGGATTGTTCTTGTTTTTCTAGTTCTTTAAGGTGAAGTGTTAGGTTGTTCACTTGCCATCTTTCCATTCTTCTGAAGTGAGCATTTAATGCAATAAATTTTCCCCTCAATACTGCTTTTGCAGTATCCCACAGGTTTTGGTATGATGTATCATTGTTTTCATTAGTTTCAATAAATTTTTTGATTTCCTGCATGATTTCTTCTTGGACCCATATGTCATTAAGTAGAATGCTGTTTAATTTCCATGTGTTTGTATAGTTTCCAGAGTTTCGTTTGTTATTAATTTCTAGTTTTAATCCATTGTGGTCTGAGAAGATACATGGGATAATTCCAATTTTTTTGAATTTATTGAGACTTGATTTGTGACCTAATATGTGATCTATCCTGGAGAATGATCCATGTGCTGATGAGAAGAATGAATATTCTGAGGTTGTTGGATGAAATGTTCTGTAGATATCTGCCAATTCCAATTGGTCTAGAGTCTTGTTTAGATCTTGTGTTTCTCTACTGATTCTTTGCCTAGATGATCTGTCTAATATTGACAGTGGAGTGTTCAGGTCCCCTGCTATTATGGTATTAGTGTCTATTTCCTTCTTTAGGTCTAATAGAGTTTGTTTTATAAATCTGGCTGCTCCAACATTGGGTGCGTATATATTTATGATTGTTATGTCTCCTTGATGGATCAGTCCTTTTATCATTAAGTAGTGTCCCTCATTGTCTCTTTTTATGGTTTTTAGTTTAAAGTCTATTTTGTCAGATATAAGAATAGCTGCTCCAGCTCGTTTTTCTTTTCTGTTTGCATGGTAAATCTTTTTCCATCCTTTCACTCTTAGTCTGTGTGAATCTTTATGGGTGAGGTGGGTCTCTTGTAGGCAGCATATAGTTGGGTCCTGCTTTTTGATCCAGTCAGCCAGTCTGTGTCTTTTAATTGGGGAATTTAAGCCTTTTACATTAAGAGTTGTTATTGAAAGGTGTTGATTTATTCCTAGCATTTTATTGGTTGTTTGGTTGTCTTAGGTGTCTTTTGTTCCTTGCTTTCTGATTTACTGTTTGGTTTCTTTGTTTGTTGGTTCCTTAGGTTGTAGACAGTGTTTTTGTTACCTTGTTTTCTCTTCATGAATGCCATTTTTATTGTACTAGCGGGTTTAGATTTTTCTTGGGTTTTTATGGCAGTGGTAGTTATTTTTCAGGAACCAAACCCAGTACTCCCTTGAGGATTTCTTGTAAGGGTGGTCGTGTGGTAGTGAACTCCCGCAGTTTTTGTTTGTCTGAGAAATATACTATTTGCTCCTCATTTCGGAAGGATAGCCTTGCAGGGTAGAGTATTCTTGGCTGGCAATCTTTGTCTTTTAGTATTTTGAAAATATCATCCCATTCCTTTCTAGCTTTTAGGGTTTGTGATGAAAAGTCTGATGTTAACCTGATTGGGGCTCCCTTATAGGTGATTTGATGCTTCTCTCTTGCAGCTTTTAAGATTCTCTCTTTGTCTCTGAGTTTTGCCAATTTGACTATGACATGTCTTGGAGAAGGCCTTTTTGGGTTGAATACGTTTGGAGATCGTTGAGCTTCCTGGATCTGAAGATCTGTGATTTTTCCTATACCTGGGAAGTTTTCTGCCACTATTTTGTTGAATATGTTTTCAATGGAATCTCCATTTTCCTCCCCTTCTGGAATACCCATGACTCGGATATTTGAGCGCTTGAGGTTGTCTGATATCTCTCTCAGATTTTCTTCCATGTCCTTGATTCTTTTTTCTTTCTTTTTGTCTGCTTGTGTTATTTCAAACAGCCCGTCTTCAAGTACAGAGGTTCTCTCTTCAACTTCGACAAGCCTGCTGGTTAAACTCTCCGTTGTGTTTTTTATTTCGCTGAATAACTTCTTCAGTTCAGCAAGTTCTGCTACATTTTTTTTTTTTTTTTGTCGTTTTTTCGTGACCGGCACTCAGCCAGTGAGTGCACCGGTCATTCCTATATAGGATCCGAACCCGCGGCGGGAGCGTCGCCGCGCTCCCAGCGCAGCACTCTACCGAGTGCGCCACGGGCCCGGCCCGCTGCTACATTTTTTTTCAGGACATTGATTTCCTTGTACATTTCCTCTTTCAGATCCTGTATACTTTTCCTCATTTCATCATGATGTCTAGCTGAGTTTTCTTGTATCTCATTCAGTTTCCTTAGAATTATCACTCGAAATTCCTTGTCAGTTATTTCAAGGGCTTCTTGTTCTATAGGATCTAGAGTATGAGATTTATTAACTTTTGGTGGTGTACTTTCTTGATTTTTTGTATTTCTGGTATCTTTTTTTTTTGGTGTTTATTCATTGTGGCAGGGGGTTTCACAGTCCACCAGTTTGAAACTAATGACTAACTAGGATGTTGCTGTGGTTGCCAATTTGGTATGGCTCCCTCCGTGACTGCTCAGTTGGCCTCTAGTGTCTTGTGTGTGTGGTTGCCTCGGGTCTTGGGCTTCTCCAGGGATCCACCTTTCTGGTCAGCTTGGACTCTGCTGGGCCAGTGGATCACGTACCACAGGGTGTGTGATCTCTGTTGAGCTTTCACTTCCTGTGCAGGACTTCTCCCCGTTCAGTGTGCTCTGGCCCAGGCTGTTAGATCGTGCAGTGGTGACCCCACCGGGTGTGTGGTTTCTGTCGAGTCTCCGCCTCCCTGGCCGCACGTCTCCCCCCTCTGTGCGCACTGTGCTGGGCTGGGGCCTGTCTTCTGCACCCCTCATCTATCAGCTGGGCGTTCAAGACCCTGCTCGGCACCGCCTCGCCCAGGAAGTCTACCAGGTTTCTGCTAGGCACAGACGACCGGTCTCTCTGGGTGCCTTTGTAGCACTGTGTAGATCTTTCTCGGGTCTTGTTCACCTTTGTATACCCGCAGTATAAACCGAGTCTATCGCCTGCCTGCAGCCTGCTCTCCGGCAGGTTCAAGCGGACCTGGGAACTCTCCTACCACACTATTCCCAACCAGAAATTCGTTAGGCTTTTTTCCAAACTGGTGGCCGCAGAGATGGTATCTGCCTCCCAGTAACAGGGAGTTTACCTGGGGCCGGAGTCCAGGGTGTGGTGGAGTGACAGTCGGCCCGCCCGTACTTCCTTGCCCTCCCAACACTGGCCGGGGATGCCCCACGCCACCAGCCCCGCCAGAGAACCGCGGTGGGAGTGGGAGAGGAGGCCGGTCCACAGGCTCCGGAAAGCCCCACGCCAGGCCAAGCAAGTGGGAGGGCTCAGTGATGGCTGAGCAGGGCGGAGCTGCCCGCACCTGGGAAAATGGAGGCAGCACCGGGGCGGTGAGTGGCCTGGTGGTGCAGGCGGGAGTCAGGTGGGCATCCGCCCCCCGAACAGAACTGGGCCAATGGTCACTCACAGGGTTGTGCCAGGTCGGGTGTTCGCTCTCTGTCTCTGGTTTGTTGCCTTCCGTGTTCTCGGCGCTGCCGCCTCGGGCTGTTCAGTTGCAGCATGGCTCGGGTGCTCCCAGGAATCTTCTTTAATGCCGGCCTGAAACCTCGAATCCTGAATAGGGCAGCTGGCCGCCTTCAGCGCGGTCTCGGCCTCCGGGATCCTGGCTGCGTCCGCAGCAGCCCTGGCGCCGTGTTCCCTGTTTCAAGACTCGCTTTTGCAGCTAAGAAACAGTTCTTTTCCTGCTCCACACTTCAAAGCTGTTGCCTGTAAGTGAGGCAGCCTCTCCTGTCGGGGGCAAGGTGGCGGTCACCCCCCCCGACTGGCCAGCAGCAGCGGTCCTCCCTTAAGAGATGGCGAGAGGAAAGTCCACAAGTTTCCCGGCTGCCTGAGGCCCAGTGGCCGCCTTTTCTACCTCAGCTACTCCGCACCAGCCGCCGTTGCCACCGCCATCTTGAAACTCCCTTCTGCATGTTGTTATCCAGTTTTCTCCCAGTGCCGTTTATTGAAGAGGCTGTCTTTTCCCCACTGTATATTCTTGGCACCTTTGTTAAAAATCAGTTGGCTGTTTTTTTTTTTTTTTTTTTTCCCTAGGATCTCTGTTCTGTTCCATTACCCTATTTGTCTACTTTTATGCTGGTAACATTCTGTTTTGGTTACTATAGCTTTATAGTATATTTTGAAGTCAGGGACTGCGTGATACTTCTAACTTTGTTCTTTTTATTCAAGGTTGCTTTAGCTATTTTGGGGTCTCTCGTGGTTCTGTACACATTTTAAGATCGTAACTGCTATTTCTGATGCTGCATTTCCATTCCCTGCTTGTTTTATGCTCTAAGCCCATTATGTAGAGCAGGCACTGTCAGCCCTCTGCTTATATCCCCTCACTGCGTTTGGGATCACCTTGCAATTTCCAGCAACTGCATTTCTTTCCTTTTTCTTTTGGCCTGATGGCTTTCTCTGGCCACTAGAAGCTACTTTGCCATGATTTTGGCAGACCATGAGCGCTGAGGATTCGTGCCTACTCCCCAGCAATCCCCCAAAAGATGACCAGGAATTGGCTTCCTCATCCCCTGGATGAGAAATCCCTGCAGTATTAAGCTGCAATTCCCCATGCTGGTAGATGGCTAAATAACACCTCTTGCTGGCTGCCTTTCTTTAACTCTCACCTTCTCTCTCTCCTACAAGTGTTCCCTGGAATTGGCTCTCAAACTATTTGTACTTAGGTCCTTATTTCACATTCGCTTTTGTGAAAACTCTGATAAAATGTTTGTGTCTCTAGGCAAGTACAGTATTTTTCTTACTTCTAAGTTTTATGAAATTATCACACTGTCTGAAATTTTTGGTAACTTGAATCTGCCCTATATCATGTTTATTAGATTCACCCATAATGATGTCAGTTTTTGTCATTCATTTGTTTTCACTGCTGCATAGTATTCCATTGTATGAATAGTTATTCTCTTTTGATGAGACTATAAGCATTTCTCTCTTTTTGCTGTTATAAAAAATGTTGTTATGAAGATTCTTATATTTATATCTTTATACATATATGTGAAACTTTTTTTTTTGGCTAGAAAACTAGGGGTAGAACTGTTGGGTTATAGAATATGCCTGTTTTCAAACACAATTGTTCTTCAGAGTGGTTGTATCGATTGTATACTCTCCAGCAGCCTATTTTGATTTCTATTGCCAATACTTGACATTGTTAGACTTTTCAATACCTTCCCATTTATGGGAAGGAAATTGGTGTGTCATTATGGTTTCAAACTGCATTTCCCTTATTAATACAAGGTGGAGCATATTTTCATATGTTTATGGGTCATTTTTATGAATGGCTTATTGGTATTTTTTTCTATTGGGTTGATTGCTTTCTTTTTAAAAAATTTTAAAATTATTAAATATTCCGAATATGATTATTTGTTGAAAAAATATATGTATCTATATTGCAAGCATCTTCTCCCTGTTTGTGGCTTATGTATTCAATCTTTCATAGTATCTTTGAATGAACAGAGTATTACAAGGCTCTAAGGGTGAAAAAAGTGGTGTGATGTGGGTTGGGCTGTTATAAAGGTTTCTCTGGTGCTCGGTGATAAATGGACAGGGAATTGGTTCAGACACAAGGGATATAGGAAAACCCATATTAAAGACCACTGGCTATAGAAAATTAGGGAGAGAAGTTGATGGTTTGAACCATTGCTTTTTAATCAAGGCAATGAAAATGGAGGAAAATGAGCATGTGCAAGAGATATTTTGGAGAGAATTTATGGATTTTATGAAGGTGAGAAAGAAGTAGGTGTCAAAAATGACTACCTAACATTCAAGTTCCAGCCAGGATGTGGTAACAAGTACTGGAATTATTTTCCTACATGAAAAAAGGGACAAACTATACTAAAAATGACACTGTACATTAGGCAATAAAAGACAGACATGCCTAAGGATGGAGGACAAATGAGACGAGCTCTATAACTGTCCCAGCTTACTGCCTAAAGAGAGCTGCAGCAAAAACTGGGCAAATCTACAATTAGAATCAGAGACATCAACACCCTTCTCTCATTGATTGATTAAACAAGTTGAGAGAAAGTCAGTAAAGATATAGAAGATTTGAACAGCATCAACCAACTTTACCTGAATGACATTTATAGAATATTCCATTCAACAACAACAAGATACACATTTTTTTAAAAGTGTACATGAGATTTTACCAGAATAGAACATATTCTGGGCCACAAAACCTTTTTCAGAAAACGTGAAGGAATCATATTATGAAAATATATGTTTTCTAACCATAATGGAAAAAAATCAGAAGTCAATAATAGGAAGATTGCTAGAAAATTTCCAAATATTTGGAAAACAAATAACACACTTCTAAATAACCCAAAAAAGAAATAAAAATTAATATTGTAAAGTATTTTGAACTAAATGAAATGAAAATACACCCTATAAATGTGAGATGCTGATCAAAGCAGTATTTATAGGGAAATTAATAGCACTAAATATCTATGTTAGAAAAAAGAAAGATCTCAAATTAATGAGCTGAGCTCCCAACTTAATAAACTAGAAAAAGAAGAGCAAATGAAACCCAAAGTAAGCAAAAGCAGTAAAATAATATATATCAGAGTGGAAATCAATAAACTAGAAAACAGAAAAAAATACAAAAAAATCGATGAAATCAAAAGCTATTTTTTGATAAGTTGAATAAAATCAGTATATCTCTAGCTAGACTGATCTGGAAAAAAGAGGGAAGGTTAAAATGATCAATATCTAGAACGAGAATGGGACATTGTACACTTTCTACAGATATTAAGGGAAAATAAGAGAATATTATAAATAACTTTATGACAATAAGTTCATCAACTTAGATGAAATAGAAAAATTTCTCAAAAGACGAAAACACCAAAGATTACTCAAGAAGAATTAGATAACCTGAAAAGCTCTATATCTGTTAGAGAAAATACATTTTCAGTTAATAACCTTCCCACGAAGAAAACTCCAAGGCCCATCTAGCTTCACTGGTGAGTTCTACCAAGCATTTGAGAAAGAAATAATACCAATTTCACACAAAGTCCTGCATAAAATTAAAGAGAAGAACACACTTTCCAACTCATTCTATAAAACCAGAATTGGTCTGATAACTAAAAATCAGCCAGAGATAGTATAAGGAAATTACAGTGTAATATTCCTTATGAACATAGATGCAAATATTCTTAAAATTTTTTTATAGAAAATCAAATGCAACAAATAAAATGATAATATATATGTGGGGGGAGAGGCGGGAATCCACGGAAGAATTTTTGTAGTGGGACACTTACTTGTGTCTAAATGCTTGGTAAGAAGGATCCAGCACCCACAGAAGCAATAATGGATTACACAATCTTTTCTAGATCAGAGTTCTCAACTCTGGTTGTGCATTCGAATTGTCTGGAGAACATTGAAAAAATGCTGATGCCCCAGCCTCTATTCTTATCCCCAGAGTTTCCTTCCAGAGGGAGTCTGGGACACAGAACTATTTAAAAAAAATAATAAATAAATAAATGAAATGTCACCTGGTGATTCAAATGTGCAGCCATTGTTAAGAACCATTGTCATAGAAGATAGGAGGGGCTGGGATCCCAAGCATAGGGGAGACAGTTGGCCTTAGTTACAGAGATCTTCTCACTTTAACAGGAAGGAAAGGGGTGAAGACAGGAAGAGAAAACAGTAAGTTCGAGAGTCTGATGGTGGAAAGTTATGGTGAGTCTCTGTGATCAGTTTATATTTTTTGGAATCTTTACATAAGGTGACCTCTATAATCCCTAGCCAAGCCAAACCAGAGATTGTCAGACAAGGGGAATGTCGGGTAAAGAGAGTGAAGAAGTTACCTGTGGTTACACAGTGGCAGAATTGGAACAGGGGCCTGGATCTCTTGGCTCCCATCACACCATGTGGGGCCTAGTTCTCTCATTCCAATCAGATAAAGAGCTATGCTTGCAGTGCTTTCAAAAAGGAGGTGGTAGGAGCATGCTTGTCAGTCTCTCTGGAGTTCTCTGCTTTGGCAAACCTCTATGCGTGGGACCCTAATTCATCTTAAAGCAGCAAGAATTAATGAAGGCTAAAAGATTCTCAGGAGGCAAATATCAGTTGTAAGCATGCAAAGCGTTTACCTGAGAAAACATAATGATTTCTCCTTATCACCATCTCTTTATGTTGGTTTTATAATGAAATTCATAATTTGCATTCAACTAATACCTGAGTTTGAGGGACTTCTGGGTCTAACAGATAGATTGACGAGTGCTACCTATATGATTGTCTTTGGAGAATAAGGGATGAAATTCTCACTGAAATTTCATCACCAGCAGAGCATCATTGGTTGCATTTTGCTTTTCCTGCTTAACAGTTTAGAAAACTGACTTCTCCAGTCTTTTAAAATTATTAATTACCATGGTTGGAAAACTTGTTCAAAGGGACTCAAACCTCGATGTAAATGGTGCAGACAGCTGCATCCTTAAAGGTGGTGATTTTCTTGAGAAGTTTATAATAACTCTGTTTAAAGATTTCTCTACCCAGGGGCCATGGGCAGAAAGGACTTTGCCTAGGTTGGGGGAAAAAAATGGAGGGGCCTTTCCTCACCAAATATAGTGAACAGTTTCAGCATTTGCTATTTCAAGTGTATGAACCAGCTAGAGATCACAGCCAGGACAAAATCAAAATTTAATAAAAATACTTAATAAACTTTCAAACCAGAGAAGTGTTTAAACTACACACAAAGAGGTATTTGAACCGGTGTATCTGCCTGATTATAAAAGGAAGGTAGTACTGCTGATACCAGAGGAGAGGGTCTGGGGAGGCCACATAGCCAGTCTCAACCTACTTCATCCTCTTTACCAGGTTCTTAACTCTGCCACAGGGAAGAATTCAAGAGCAGAATCACAGTAGAAAGTGAGAACAGGTTTAATGTAATGGATAAGAGATACAGATTTCATGGAGAAGGTGCAACCTAGCTGCAGAGACTGAGCAGGGCCCACATCCAGTTTAATATAGAAGTAAGAAACATTCACAGACAAAGTGCAGGTTGACTCTAGAGTGAACAGTAGCCTGCAAAGGTGAGTTTGACACAAAAAGCAAGAAATACACACCTCAGATGAAATGCGGGCTGAGCTCAAGAGAGTGAGCAACAGTGTAGCCTCCTATCAGGATTCTACTTTTATTGTTTTGCTATCTAATACATATTCATGCTATCTAGTGAATATTTAACTAAGGGGGTGGTTCCCAGTTAATGTAACAGATTTGCACATGCTCATTTGGTCTCTTTTTAGGGTATGCTCATTGGTCAAATTTTATCACATGCACTGAACATATTCAAAAATATTCTGCATTCTTTAGCACCTCTGGTGGAAGGTCATTTAAAGGATAAATTCCACTTTACTGAGCATGCTTGGTTACTAGAGTTATATAACTCCTTTCTACTGAGCATGCTCAGCCACTGGATTTGCATAAGTCTGCTCCTTGTGTTCTCAATTTCCCTACTTTGGTACCAAAAATAGACACAGTAAACAACAGTAACTCCTCTAGTGGAGGGCCTAGAGGAGGTTCTTAAGACCTTGGAGAGTGGCTTGAAACCCAGAGGTGTGTCTTGTAACCCAAACCTGTGGAAACTGAGCACCTCTTATCTCATTGTCAGTCACCTGGGAACTATCTTTAGTTATAAATTTGAATGAGATTCCACCTGGTTCTCTTATCCATTCTTTTTATATGGTGTAATACTGTGGGTGCAGAAAATGTGGTTGGAGAAAAAAATGCACATGAAACTATATTAGACTGGGGTTTACCATGTAATTCTTTTGGTAGGTTAGCAGCTGCAGAAGGGGGTTCTGTGAGGCCTGGGGTTGGGAGGTTCATTTTGAGTACCACAACTGATGTGTGGGAGTTTACTTAAAAGAAATAGGATTATCAGTTAAGATTTTACAAATTTTATTGATGTATAATTAACACACAGTGAATTGCATGGATCTTTAATACACAGTTTGATCAGTTTTGAAAAATTTGCACACTAAAGTAACTCATATCCATATCGAGATATGTGCAGCATTTTCATACCCCAGAAAACTCTTTCGTAGTCCTTCCCAGTACATTCTTGATGTCTCTCACTAGAGCCAACCACAGTTCTGATTTCTATCACCATAGATTTGTTTTACCTGTGTTAGAACTTTATATAAATAGAATCATACAGTATACATCATTTTGTCTGTCTTCTTTTCCTCATGGTATTGTTTTTGAGATTCTTCCATATTGTTGTGTATAGTTGTAGTTTTGTTTCTGAGTAGTACATCATTGTATGAAAATACCACAATTTATTTATTTATTCTATTGTTAATGAATATTTGGATTCTCTTTTTTTCCCCCTGCTATTAATATCTTGTGCAAATTTTTGTGAGGACATGTGTTTTTATTTCTCTTCAATGAATACCAAAGAGTGGAATTCTGGGTTATGGAGTAGATGTATGTGTAATTTTACGAGAAACTCCCAGTCTGACTTCCAAAATGGCTGTGATATCTCACTCTGCCACCATCTGTTATTGAGAGTTCCAGGTGCTTCACATCTTCAACGTCGTTTGGTGTGATCATTCTTTTTAACTGTTGCCATTCTAAAGTTCGAAATGGTATCTCATTAGGGTTTTAGTGTGTATGTCTTTGATGATTAATGATGTTGAACACTTATACCTTTTTTGTGATGTTTATGTTCAAATCTTTTGTCTAATCATATTGGGTTGTCTTCTTCTGACTTATAGCACTTCTTTATATATTCCAAATTCAAATCATTTGATGTATTTGACATAAATTTCTCCTAGTCTTTGTCTTTCTCATTCATTGATCAATATCTTTTCATGAACAGAAGTTTTTAATTTTGATAAAGTTAATTTTTTTATATTTAATACTTTTAGGTTCTCTCTAAGAAATTTTTGCTTGCCTTGAGGTCATAAAGATATTCTCATATGTTTTCTTCTAGGAGTGTTGTAGTTTCAGCTTTCAGGTTTAGGTCTGCAGTTTACGTTGAATTAACCATTGTCTATGTTGGGAGGTAAGAGTTAAAGATAATTTTTTTCCCATATAGATATTGAGATGTTTTAGAACTTTTGTTGAAAAACTGTCATTTCAATAAGAATGACTTTGGTGCCTTTGTCAAACATCTATTGACCCTATAGATGTAGATCTATTTCTAGACTCCTTATTTTGTTCCATTGATCTTTGTCTCTCCTTCTACAAAAACCACAGTATCTCTTTTATTATTACTTTATAACAAGTCTTAAAAGCCTTTTTTCCTCTTTCTCAAAATTACTTTGGCTCTACTAGATGTATTTTTATATAATTTTTAGAATCAGAATTTCAAATTCTTGAAATAAAGCCCTCTTGGATTTTGTTTGGGATGGAATTGAATTTATGGATCAATTTGGGAAGAATTGACATCTTGGAAGTATGCTGAATTTCAATCCATGAAGTAGATATAGATCTTTATTTATTTAGATATTCAAGAATTTCTCTCAGAGATTATGTGCTGTGGACTGAATGTCCCCCTAAACTCATTGAAACTTAGTCCTCAGTGTGACAGTGTTAAGAGGGTGGGAAATCCTATTACAGTAATTGAAAGGTGGGGTCTTTAAGAGGTGATTAGATTGTGAGGACCATGCAGAGTGATTGGATTAATCCAACCGTGGATTAATGGTGGTCATGGGCATTTTTTTTTTCTTAATTTAAAAAATTTAGTTGTGATAACATATACATAACAAAATTTTATCTTAACCATTTTTAAGTGTAAAGTTCATGTTAAATATTTTCATATCGTTGTACAACCAATTTTTAGAATATTTTCACCCCAGCTTGCAAAATGAAAACTCTGTATCCATTAAACAACTCTATGGGTGTGGTTATGATGGCTTTATAAAGAGAATGAATGAGGAGCTACCCTCACTTGTTCAGTCATTTTGCCGTGTGATATCCTGCGCTGCTATAAATTCACTACCAAGAGAAAGGCACTCACTAGATATATTCCCTGGACTTTGGGCTTCCCAGCCTTGAGAACTGTAAGAAAAAAATATTGTTTCTTTGCAAATTACCCAGTTTTAGGTATTTCTGTTATAAGTAACAGAGATGTATTAATACATTGTATAGAGATTTTAGTGTAAATTTCTTGTACATGTTTTGCTAAATTTATCTTTAAATGTTTTGTCTTTTGAGTGCTATTTTAAAATTGTATAATTTGATTTTTTATTGCTAATGTATAGAATTACAATTTTTGTATATTCGCCTTGTATATTGTGACATTACTAAATTCATGTAGTATTTTTTTTTGTAATTTCCTTAGTATTTTCTCCATATACAACAATATTATCCATGAATAGGAATAGTTTTACTACTCCCTTTTCGATTGTTATACCTTTTTATTTTCTTTTTCATTTGCCTTATTGAATTGGCTGGGGATTCCAGTCCAATAAGGGCAGATGTTTTCCTGATCTTAGTAATTTATCAGTTGTTCAACATAAAATAACTTTGTAAACTGTAAGTTTTCCATAGAATCCCATTATCAGATTTAGGAGGTTTCTTATTTTTATTTTGCTGAGAATGGGTGGCATTAAATTTTATCAAAAGCTTTATTCTGGATCTATTGAGATGATCATATGATATTTCTGATTCATTTTTTAATGTGATGAGTTGCAATTGGTTTTCAAATGTCAAACCAGCCCTGCATTTTGGGAATAATCTTCCTTGTATAAGCTGTATTATCCATTTTATATATTGGTGGATTAAATTTTATAATACTTGTTAAAATTTTTATCACCTATGTTAATGAGGGAAATTGGTCTTTTCTGTTCTTTTCTTGTATATTCTCATCTGATTTTGACTTGAGGACTTTATTTGCTTTATAAAATAATATGGAAAATGTTCTCTCCTTTCCTACTTTCTGAAAGAGTTTGTGAAAGATTGATGTCATTTATTCTATAAATATTTCAGAGAACTCAACAGTGAAGCTATCTTGTTATGGAGTTTTCTTTGTGGGAAAGTATTACTAGTGAATTTAATTTCCTTAATAGATAGAGGACTAATTATATTTTATCATTTTTTTGGATTGCTTGGGTAATTGTGCGTTTCAAATAACTTTTCCATTTCATCCAAATTGTCAAATTTATTGGCATGATATCCCTGTATTATTCTTTTAATATCTGTGGGATTTGTAGTAATGTCTCCTTTCTTAATTTCTGATATTGGTAATTCATGTTTCTGTCTTTTCTTTGATCAGTCTTGCTAGGAGCTTGTAAGTTTTGTTTATAAATTCAAAGAAACAATCTATTTTTATTAATTTCATTTGGTATCTTTATTTTCTTGCTATGTTCACTTTTTGGTTTAATTTGCTCATTTTCTAGACTTTTATATTGGAAAATTACATCTTTGATTTAAAATATTTTACTTTTTAAATATAAACAATTAAAGCTATGAAATTACCTCAAATGCTGCTTTAGCTATATTGCATAGATTTGAAAATATTATGTTTTGATTACTATTTTATTTAAAATATTTTATAACTTGAATTGTGATTTTTTCTTTGACCCATGGCATATTTAAGAGATTTTGTTTAATTTCAAAACACTATGGAATTATAAAACATATTTTATATTTGTTAATTACTAATTTAATTCTAACAACTTAATTCTATTATAGTCAGAGAAAATACTCTGTATGATATTAATGCATAACATTTTTTGAGTCTTCCTTAATCCTTCAACAGATGGTCTGTCTTAGTGAATGTTCCACATGCATTTGAACAAAATATTCATTTTGTTGTTGAATGTAGTGTTTTATACAATGCAGTTAAGATAAATTGGTTGATAATATTCAGATATTCTTTTATGTTACTTTTTTTGGGTCTTTTTTTTTTTTTTACTGACTACTGGAGAGCTAATAAAGCCTGCAGTTATAATTGTAAATTTGTCTATTTCTTCCACTAGTTTTGTTAATTTTTACTTAATGTACTTTGGAAACCTGTTGTTACATGAATATTCATTTAAGATTATTTTGTCTTCCTGATGAGTTGTTCCTTTATCAATATGAAATGTCTCTCTTTATCATTAGAAATACTTTTGTCTGGAAATCTTTTTTGTTTGATTACAATATAGCTGTATCATCTTTCTCATTCATATTGTTTCCATATTTTTTTCATCTGTCAACTGTTACTCCTTTTCATCTTAATCTTTTAGTCTAACATTACAAACATTTAATCTTATTACTGGTATTTTTGGGTGTAAGTTTACCATCATATTTATTTTTATTTGCTTATTGTTCCTTTTCTTCTACTTTTGAATTAACTGAGAATTTTTAGTGTTTCATTTTTATTCACTATTTGTTTCTGTTTAAACTTCTTTGTCAGTTTTAGTAGCTAGGTTACCGTACTTCTAGTAATTATCCTTCCGTTCTTTCTGCTATTGTTTTCACACATTTTACTTTTATATATGTTGAAACTCCACAATACAATATTATTTTCTTTCTTTCAATAATATTGATTACAAAATTAAGAACAGAGGAAAATGTATTTTGTATTTAACCCACATATTTGCCACTTCTAGGTCTCTATTCTTCCATGTAGACTTAGGTTTCCATCTTCTAACAGTTTCTTTCAGCCTGTGGAAATTTCTTAAACATTTCTGTGTAACAGGTCAACTGGTGAGGATTCTCTTAGTTTTGTTTATGTGAAAAGGTCTTTATTTTACTTTTGATTTTGAAGGGTATTTTCCCTGGATATATAATTCTGAGTCTAAATAACCTGGGGCATGAAATTGTATCTTCAGAAATTAATTTCCATAAATGGAATTGATGAGTCAAAAGCCATGAGCAGGGCTCTGTTTGGGAGTACATATAATAAAAATTTGGAATAATACAGAGAAGATTAACATGGCCTGTACACAAGGATGACATGCAAATGCATGTAGTGTTCTGTATTTTTTTTTTTTTACAAAGGTTTAACAGTAATTAAATGGAGAAAGAATAACTTTTTCAACAAATGGTGTTCTGTATCTTGTCTGTGGTGGTAAACATATAAACCTACACATCTGATTAAATTGTATACAACTACATACACAAAATAAGCACAAGTAAAACCAGGGACATCTGAATGATATCAGTGGATTGTATCAATGTCCCTATTCGGGACATTGTGATATTATGCTAGAGTTTTACAAGACGTTACCATTGGTGGAAACTGGGAAAAGGGTACATGGGATCTCTCTGTATTATTCCTTTCAACTAAATGTGAATCTACAATCACTTTAATAGAAATTTCAATTTGTAAATGGGATGAGTGTTTCTATGATTTTAAAATATATTGACAAATTTTACTCCAAGAAGAGCACAACAATATGAAATTCTACTCACCATATGAATGAGTTAGTTAATGAGCATCCTTGTTATTACAGCTTTATCAACTCTTGGCCCATGCTAGTATGTTAGGAAATTCTATGAAACCAACAGGATAATGAAAGTTGTTTTATACTGATAAAAAATTCACTTTACTGGGAATGTGTAAGAATTACAGAATTCTTATATAATTAATGAATTTTTAGTTCTTTGTACAACATGGCACAAAATATATCAAGTAAAAACCCATGACAATAACATGGCATTCTCCATTCAGAAATTAACAACTCAGACAAATAATACAGTAGGGAAAATTTAAAAACATTACAGACAAGGTTGATTCAGTATCAAAGTCTGTATCTATACACATCTGTATGCATATATTAGGGTCAAGCAACAAAAATAGACACTTCTTAAATATCCATGGATATTAAGAACTACACACAAACACCCCCCCCACAACACAGCTTTAAAAATACCTGAAGAATAGAACTAATTTAAGCCAAATTATCTGATCGTGATACACTAAAAATAGAAAAAAAAAATTAAGCAAAAATTTTAGCCCAATTGCAATTTATTTTAGTTAGTTTTATTATTTATTTATTTACTTATTTTGGCTGCTGGTCAGTACAGGGATTGAACTCTAGTCTTTGGTGTTAGCAACACCACACTCTAACCAACTGAGCTAACTGGCCAGCCCCCCCCCCCAAATAATGGCAATTTAAAAATACTTTTCTAAATAATCATGTATTAAAGAGCGAATCAAAGCTGAACTTGTGCATCATTTATAAACACTAAGTGTTGAATATAAGTGATTGAAACATTCATTGGTAGAGGCTAGAGCATGAATAAAAAATTAAAAATTAAAAATAAAAGAAAAACCTTTAGCGGATTGCAAAAATGGACACAGATTTCTCCTCTCCTGGCATCCAAGCTGTTAGGCGGTGACCTCCCATACTGCCTCTAGACTTGGCCTGGGACTTGCTTTAGCAACGGGACAGCTGAAAACATGCAGGCAGAGACTTGATGAGCACGTGCACATTTTGCCTCTGTCCTGCTGTGGCCACCATATGAAGAAACTAGGGCTAGGCTGCTGCGTGATGACAGGCATGTGGCCCAGCACCCTCATCACCCTGGTCCACAGCCCACCAGCTGCCAGTCATAGGACTGAGGCATCTTAGATAGATCTCCCAGCCACCAGCCCACTCACCAGCTGATCTCGAAGGCGTGAGTGAGCCCAGCAGTGATTAGCCGAGGCTCCCCACCCACAGAATCATGAGCTAACTAAATAGTGTTTTTAAACCACTGAGTTTTGGGGGTGGTTTGTTAAACAGCAAAAGCTGTGTCTTGAAAACATAAGGTTAAGAAAAAGAGGCAGTTGTCACACAGAGTTACAAGTGTGTGATTGCTCTTCCATCTCTGTGCTAATGAAATAAAGTAAGTGCTAGGCAAACAGTCCACAATGGTGTGGCTGGGGCTGCAGAATGGTGAGAAGGTGTACAGAGGCAGGCAGACACAGGGAACACCCCCTAAGCCTGGGCTCTCCTGCAAGCATCACCTCTTCTCTCTGCCCTAAGGCACAGCATTCACTCTGGTGGTTTCTGTTTGTTTTCCACAACAGGTCATGAGCCACTTCTTCTAAAATCAGGAGAACCAACACGGTGACAGTCAGAGCCCTCAAACCTCTCACTAGCTGGCTGGGGCTACGTTTGTTCTCAGTGCCCTGGGTCCTTTGGCAAAGTGCACACAAATTCAGGTAATGAAAGCAGCCTGTGTGGTAAGGAGCCACACTGAACTCAGAGTCAGCCCACAGATCTCAGGGAAAGTAGCACACACACAGTAAGTCCTCAACACGTTTGGATGAAGGTGTGCACATTGTAAACATCATGTTTGCATAGGTGTGGTGATGTTTGTGTCCCTGGGATTATCCTGCAGGTGGTTCTTCGGGTGTCTCTGGGCAGAAGAACCTGGAATTTTTAGCAGACAGGGTTGCTGAGCTGGCTGGCTTAGTCTCCAGCCATCTGAATGGAAGTTAAGGATTTCTGCAGGGACCTGTTCTTCCACAGGTGTTCCTGCAGCTTCATAAACAAGATGGAAGGGACAAGCTACATCTGCCTATTCGCAATAAAAAAGAAAAAATCCCTTAAGAACAGACGAGATGGTGCAGAGGCACCACATCTGTCGCAGTGGGACCAGCGGCCGCCAGCGTTTTTTATTTGGCTTTTGTTTGTACAGCTGGGAGGTGAGCCCGGTGGGAGGTAACTGCCTTTGCCTTCTGAGTGCTGGCAGTGCTGGGGCAATTAGAGCCCTATCTGGTCCCACAGGATCAGGGGCTACACTGTCACTTTCCGAGGGGGCTGTGACTTCTCCCTGGCCTGTGATGATCCCTCAGGCCATTTGCACTGCCTTCCCAGCACCCTGACCACTGACTTCATATGAGCATATGTGCTTAAGAGATCCATGAAGGCCCCAGGAACTTGAAAAGATGACGACACAGGCAAAATTCAAAATAAAATTCTCTTTTCCAAAAACAACAATTTAAATGTAAGTTGGAATTAAAATCTCTTCAGTCTTCATTTTATGATTCAGAAATTCTGCGTAAGTTCACTGATGCTGTATTTTCCTCCCAGGTTTGGGCCCCTGACTTTGTGCTCCCCTCTGCCTGCTGGGTCTCTCAGCCTTGTGTGGCCCAGGGATTTGTAAATGGCAAGCTCCAGGGGACAGGACCTCAGTGTGGCTCATTTTTGTGTCCTCCCCACCCCCAGGAGAAGACTGGCACAAAACAGTCCTCAAGCTGTTCACTCACAGTAACTCTCTTGTCAGTGAATGCAATTCTAGATGACTTTTAGAGATTCCTGCGTGTGGTCAGTCTATTACACAAGGTCTTTAGAGTCCTCAAAGACCTTTATTGGTGCATCTCTGTGGCATAGAGACTTAGGGAGAAGTCCCATAGGCTGATTGACACTGTCAACATTTGCCACTTCTTTAGGTTTTTGAGTCTTATATAGACTTTGAGTCACAAGGCTTAGAAATCAGGATGGACAATTGTAAAAGGAGATAAATAAATAAATAGATAAATACATAAATAAACGAATACATAAAGAAGAGTTTCATTGGGTAGGCTGGGGTGGGGGGCATGCTGCTGTCACTTTGCGCACTGCCTTACTTATTCCACGAACATCACATTTTCCCTTCACAAACCTTGGTCCTTCCACTTCCAAGCTTGGATGTCAGACCTGAACGTTGTCTTCATCTCATGGCATCTTCTCCAGCTTCCAACCAACTGAACAGTTTTGGGGACCTAGTATATTCTCTATTCATTTGGCCAACTTCCCTCTGTCCCTTTCATTATGTGTTTTCACGGGTGGCATTTTCAGCCTGCATGAACTGCAAGGCCACTGGCACTTTAAGGATGCTTGTCCCAAGCCAGAGTGTTCACAGACACCGGCACTATTAGGCTGGCAGTCCCTGCTGACACTTCTGTCCATAAGGAGAGGAGAGAGAGCACCTTTCCTTAGTTTTGAGTTGAATTGATTTTTGTTCTACAGGACTACAAAAGTCCAGACCCGTGATACCTATCTAAAAATCCAACTGTATCAAAAGAAAGCCTTTGCTCTATAAACGAGATTAGCTATCTCCCAATTTCGGTGTATAAATTGGCTCTCAATTTAGACTTCCTCCTCTGCAGTACTCTTTCATTACAAACCATCATTGCATCAGGATAACATTGGAAAAAAGAAAAGCAACCCAACAAAATACTTAATTTCATTAATCTGTTTAGCAATACCAATATAATGAGGCATAATATTGATTTTCTTACTTAGGATTTAAAATCTCTACTTCTTTCCACAGAATTAAATGCTTCAAACTGATATTCCACCTCTTTACAGTCACATCTTTAATTTAGTTGTTATAATTAGGCATTAACGGGTGTCAGTAGGATAGCCAGTTAGAGACCATTCTGTTCTGCTTGTCTTGATTATCACAGTTTAGATGTAAAGTAAATTAGAATGAAAGACTATACAGTCCAATTACAGATAAAAGCAGCAAACTGCACTGTTGTAATTAGATGCCAGGACTATTTTTCTTAGATTTTGTATCTCGGAGGGCTCTTCTTGCAGCTACTTGGCTGGAGCCATTGCTGAATGATTTCAGACGGGTCTGAGTCTTTGCAGCCATATTGTCTCTTCCAAAACTTGAACTTCTGACTGGGCCTTCTTCCTGGGAACCTTTCTTAGCAGGGCCTATGAGGACTTGCTGGAGCTTTTCTCCCTTGGGGCCAGAGGACTGCAGACATCCTTGCCTTTCATTGCCCGGGCAACTCAGATAGACTGAGGTACAAGGGTCAGTGTCTTTGTGTGTCTGTCTGGTTGCTCCTACCCCTTTTCCTCCTACTCTTTCTTCTCTTCCCCTCGTCTTCCTCACTGATGTTGAACCTTGGGTACTGCCCTTTTGACTCAGAATAAGATCAAACCATGCATTCAATGCTGGTGGTGGAATTTTCTAGAAGTGAGGATATGCTAGGTGGTAACTTCCTCCAAGTGCTGCTTGTCTCTGAATGGAGAAAGCTGACTAGGGACAGCCAAATGTGGCCAGTGGGGAGTGACTTGGAGGTAGCAGAACCCATTCACTTATTTAATCAACATTTATTGACAGCCCACCCAGCAGGCACGAGGCTGCTCCACCATCACCAGACCTTGAGTCTCTGCCCACAGCAGCCATGGTCCAGCCTCATGCCTCACTGTATTATAATTACATACTATGTCCTGTGAGAGGCAGAGCAGGGACACCCAGACCATGCAGGAGGTGAGAAATCCCCTATCTCCCCCAGGCTGTGATAACACCTGAGTGTTTTGAAGGATGAGAGGGAATTATTTAGATGGGTGGAGAAGTGGCAGGGAGGCAGTTCCAGAAGGAATATTGTGTTGAATTCAGAGGCACCAAGGCAGTCTCAGATGGCTAGAGTGTGGTAGGAAATGAAGCTACAAAAAGTAGGCAGGACACGGCCATGAAGGGTCTTGTGAGCTAAGCTAGAGGAGATGACTCAGGACTTTTGTCATGGGAAAAAGTCCACAGGGGCCTCCCCGTGCTGAAAGAGACCCTTGGTTCTCAGTCCTAGTGGAGTCCTGGCACAGACTGGCATCTGGTTATCTAAAGAAAACCAAAACCAAAGAGGAAACCTTATTCCCTGCAAATATTTGAGGAGAGAGCAACTGTTGATTTAGGAAGTTTCCTTTTATTCTCATGATGAATTAATTTTCCTGAGATCATTTTAGGTGTGATCCAAGCATATATTTTCTTTTGCGACCAAACGGATCTGACCTCTTACTAATTTTACCTACAATTAGTTTGGTGTAATTACCACCACTTACAATTCAGTCTGCTTTCACTAAAAAAATTATTGTTCATGGGGTCATAAAACTCTTTAAAAATTGCTTAATGAAAAATGGAGCCTTGGGAATGTCGCACAAGATAAGCTCAGCCATTAAATCCTGGACTTACTGTGTGCATGAGATGGTGGTTTGTGCTGGAGGCTCCTCAGCAGGGGAGCAGCAGTGTCTGGGAGGGAAGCCCTCTCTGTAGGTGCCCTCTGTGTCCCTGTGTGTGTGTGTGCTGTGCAGCCTGGCAGGGCCTGAGATACCAACTCAGGAGAGGGCATGCTCAATATGCTCGGTCTTTACCTCCTGCTTTTCTCCTGATGGGTCAGAATGGACAGATCTAAGCATCTTCACAGTTCAATAAGTAAATAATAAGGATGCAATATTGAGGACTGAACTCCAGCCTCCAATCCAGTGTCATGATTCACAAGTAGTTGCTGTCTGAGCTCAGCCCGCTCTGACAGATCCCCCACATTTGAGGCGTTCAGAGCCCGGTGGGGCACTGGACAGCCACACTCTCCTTCCTGGCCCCATTTCCCCATGGCAAGCCTCCTCCCACAAGCCACTCCTGATTCTGTGGCATGACAATCCATTCTAATCCCAAATGGACTGTACCTCCCCCCTGCTCACTCTTCCCCTTCCCCTTACTACAAGGCTGGAGAAAAGCAAAACCAGTAACCCCTGAATTCTCTCTGACAACGCACATCTTTGAAGTGTGATGGGTGCACTGGCAGCTTTGTGCTCTGGGTGTGCACACGCGCTCTGAACTTCCAGGTGTGTGTGAGAGTTCTCTAGAGAAACAGAACCAACAGATGCTATAGATATGGATATAGATATACGTATAGATACATGAGAGGGTATTTATTTGGGGAATTGGCTCACGCAATTATAGATGCTGAGAAGTCCCACGATATGCTGTCTGCAAGATGGGAAACCAGAGAAGACGGTGGCACAGCTAAGTCTTAGACCCAAGGCTTGAGAAGCTGGGGAGAAGAGGGCTGGCTCTGGTGCAAGTGCCCGAGTAAAAAGAAAAGAGAACTTGGAGTTCTGATGTCCAAGGGCAGGAGATGAGAGTCCCAGAACCGAGAAAGAGAGCAAATTTGCCTTTCCTCTGCCTTGTTCTTCTATCTGAGCCCTCAGCCAATTGGATGGTGCCCATCCGCACTGGGTGAGGGAAGCTCCTTGTCACTCAGACCACTGATTCAGATGCCGGTCTCTTCAGGAGGTATCCTCATAGACATGCCCAGAAATAATGCTTTAACAGCTATCTGGGTATCCCTCAAGTTGACCCCAAAAATTAACCTTCATAGGGTGCACACACATGTTCTGATGTTCTGGGTGTGCACACACATGTTCCGATGTTCTGGGTTTGCACACATATATTCTGATGTTCTGAGTGTGCACACATATGTTCTGGGTATGCACACGTTATATTCTAGTTCTGCACTTGTGTTGTGGTGTTCTGGGCATGCACAATATGTTCTCATGTTATAATCTTTCACACACATGTTGTGATGTTCTGGGCGTGCACACACGTGTTCTCATATTCTAGGTGTGCACACGTACACTCTCATGTTCTGGGTGTGCACATACATCTTCTCATGTTTTGGGTGTGCAACACCTGGGCCAGTAAGGCTTTGTAGTATTCCTTCAAACTGGGACAGAGCAAGGGGCAGAGAGGGAGGAGACTATTGGTGAGGAAGACATGTAGGGAGGATGAGGATTCCAGACTACAGGGCTTCCTGGATAGTTGCTGCAGGATCTTCAGGGCCCAATGTCTGAGCTTGTGGCTGCCAGGGACACACATACCCCTGAAACTGAACCTGCAGCTCCAGTCCCAGATGCAAGTGCTTCTCAAGCCCATGGAGTAACCCAGCTCTGTTTCTTTAGCTTAGAATGGACAGTTTCCACATAGAAGGTGAGTGAGGAATGGAAGGCAAGATTCCAGAGGAGCCACTGTGTCCAAGAAAGCAAACCCTGGCAGGATTTGGATCCTGGGTGTTTGAGAAACCACCTTTGCTCAACATAGCATCATGTATTCCCCCAAAGCACTGGCGTTACCTGGAAGGAGACTAAGGCTGCATGAGACATGAGTCCTTGTTCTCATAGCTGTACAACTTATCGAGGCAGACAAAATCTAAAACACCAAAGTGGCACAGGAGAAAAGGAAAGGGGTGCAGAGGGTGGCCGAATGATGCCTGGAGGTTTGGTTGTAGCCTGGGGGTGTGTTTAGTTTGTGTGCATAATTTTTTTAAGTTTATAAATTCAAATCGGGATTGGTGGTTTCTCTTGAAAACTTGGGTGATCTGGCTGTAGCAGCCGGAGCTTGGTCCTTGGGTCTCCTCATGGTCCCTGGAGCTTCACACCTCACTCGCTGTTCTGATTCCCTTTGCCTGCCTGGCCCCATTGGCAGGAGTAGTTCCCTTGGGCAAGCAACCTTGCCTCTCTCTGTCCCACTTTCCTTATCTGAAAACAGGAGCAACGGCAGTGCCGCCTCATACTGTTGGAGTGGGGAGTAAATGAGGCTATGCCTGCAAAGGCTGAGAACAGTGTTCAGCAGAGAGAAAACACTCAAGAAGTATAGGCCATTATCATCTTCATGATTATATTTATATAATACTTAATTATATAATTTTTATAATACACATTTACTATGTAGTGATAATTATTGCTAGTCCATTATTGGACAGAAACCTGCATGCACCTCAACCTGGAGATTAAACCACAGGTTCCCAACTTGCATTCCACATCCTGCCAGATGAATGACGTACAATTATGCATGAGCGCTGAGTGTTTCCTTTTTACAAATGTATGGTTTGCAGCTTTCTTGCCTCCTACAGCACTTTTTGAGGGTAAGGAATAATTGGCAAAAGTAACCAACCAAAGCCTGCCTAACTTAAATCAAGAACTTTTAATATTACATATTGTTCCAAAATTCTGGGGGAAAATATAATTTTATTTGGTGTGGAATTCACAAGTGCATTGTGCAAGGACAATAGTGCCTATTGCTGGTGAATCTCTGATGCTCAGGATGCCTGAAGACAACAGAACCCTGGCACTAGAGGGTTGTGAGTGTGGATCATGATAAATGAATGTCTTTTGTTTATGTAACTTAAACCTGGGTATTCTCTCCGAAGGTAGGAGAACGTCTTCCAACTTATCTCTATGAAAAAAATAGTTCTTTAGATATTGTATTTGTTTCCCTTAAGGGAATAACATCTTTTGGTAAATGGAATTTGTTTCCAGAAATGAGTGCTTGAATTTTGTTAAACTGTACTCAATATTCCATTTCAACTCTTATATAAAATGCTAGTTTAGAAAGAATATGTCTTGTGAAATGAGACTTGTGTGAATCAAAGGATGTGATAAATTGCATTAGTGATTCATTAAGAAGCGAACTTTGTGGGATTTAGATGCATCGTGTACCTTTGTTCAGAAACAAATAATGTGGTCTCAGTAGTATTCTGTTGGTTTGGAGAGGGCTGAAAAGAGAGACCTGAGTCCTAGGTTTCATTTTACTCCTAAAGTTCCTGATGCATCCATTGGAATGCAAGAGACAACAAACAAGTCCTTCATCAGGCAGTTCTGGGTGTTGACATGTCCAGTGTTTTATTTTCTTAACTTGTCCTAGGAGTCTTCCAGTAAATATTGCTTGACCTGCTACCAAGTACCCCAGGCCGCTGTGCTGGGGATGTGGTGGTGATTAAGGCAGACAAAACCCTTTTTCCTCATGTGCTATCCTCGGGTGGAGAGACTGTCAATAAAAGTATAAACGATGCAAGGTCAGGGGTGACAGATGCCATGGTGAAAGTGAAGGCAGGTGAGTGCACGGGGAGCCGTGGGAAGGCAGATAGTGATGGGGGTGGCCTCTCCGAGAATCCTCTCCTTGAAGAGAGTTGTGTGGGAAGCCTCCAGGAAGAAGGCAGCCTTGGGCATCCCAAGGAGTGGCTGATGTGGCTGGAGCAGGGAGAGTAGGGCAGAGATCGGAGCAGATGCAGACAGAGGAAAGGAAGAGTCGGGTCACAGCAGCCTTGCAGGACCCACAAGGAGTTCACATTTTATTTTGAGTGTGATGGGAAGACCTCTGTGCAAGGTAGTAATGTGATCTTTAGTTCTTTGCTGGGTTTAAATTCACAGGCTAAACGGGTTGGGAAGCTAGAATATACTTTGGGGACCTCTCCTACAAATGGGGGAATCAGATAGTAGGCAAAGGGAATCAATAGCGAAGCCCAAGGGAGAATGAGGGGCCATGGCAAAACCCCAAGCACAGGCCGGGGCCTCTCTTAAGGAAGACGGATGCTTTCTTCCATCATATTAGAGAATGGGGCCAGAGAGTGTGAGAGTATTGGCACACAGGTGACACCAAATGAATCCTTGGGCAGACAATTATGAGCATTTGCGTGTCCAGTACTTTTTGCTGTGTATATTTAAGGTGCACAACAAGATGCTTTGATATACGTATATAAGCACATAGTGAAAGACTGCTGCAGTCTAGCAATTAACATATCCCTCTTCTCACATAGCTGAGTGTGTGGTGTGTGTCTGTGTGTGTGTGTGTGGTGAGAGCCCCTGAAATCCCCTCTTCTAGCAAATTTCCAGTATACGATACAATATTATTAACTATCATCATCATGCTGTCCATTAGATCTTTAGACTTATTCATCGTGCATAATTGTAACTTTGTATCCTTTGACCAACATCTCCTCCCCTCTCTGTCCCTGGTCATCACCATTCCACCTTCTGCTTCTATGAATTTGACTTTTTCAGATTCCACATGTACGTGAGGTCACATAACACTTTTCTTGCTGTGTCTGGCTTATCTCATTTAGCATGATGTCCTCCAGGTTCATCCATGTGGTGGCAGGCCTGAGGGGTCGGGCTTCTAAGCAGCTTACAGTGTCTGGTATTTTTTCAGCTTGTCTGGATGACCAACTCTCATACTCAATTCCTAGTTCTAAACGAGGTCTCTAGAAACCCAGCCTTGACCTTGTTTCTTGTTTTCTCAAGCCCACGGTGTTGCCCAGACATGTGGACTTGGGAAGCCTTTGTGGTCCCTTTCCCCTCCATGGACAGAGAACAAGTGCCTGTGTCCAGCTATGGGTCTCTGCGTGTTAACCTCTGTGCATTCTTAATGGGCATCTTGTATGCAACGGGGCATCAGGGAGGGGTGCCCATAGGTGAGTCACATGTCACGGTGGCATCTCTACCTGGAGGCTCCTTCCAGCCCTTCCTTTACTTAGTGAGACAGGACAGCTAGGAGCAGGAGCAGGAACAGAAGTGGCCTGGAAAGACATCTAGTGCTTCTGAGAGATGCCCGGGGGCCATGGGGTCCATGCCCTTGGCCCTAGCCTGTCTGCCCTCATCAAAAAGAGTTGGGCATCGGGTTGGGCTGCCAATGAATTCCAAAAGCACCAGTGTGCTAGTGATTTTCCTGTTTCTTGGTCTTCAGCAGATGCAAACCACCGTGGGGATGCTCACTGGAGGCCTCTGAGCACCCTGAGTCTGTGTTATTATGGCAAACTTAAGAGTAGTAAATAAAAGGAACAAACGAAATAAAAACACAAAATGAAAAAATAATTAAAACAATAACTATTCCATTCATTCTGTGCACATCATCCAAGATTGCATTAGAAAAAACTACAATAAAAGCATGCTTTTAATCTGATAGTAAAAAAGCCCAATAAAATAAAAATGAGCTCCATTAATGAAAATAATGGCTCTTACCCCAGCCAGTTAAAATGCTGAGCTTATGTGTTTTGGGGTTTGGGGGAGCTGAGGGCTGTTGTGTGTGTGTGTTTTTTTTTTCTACAGCTGGTGATAGATTTGCTTTTGTTACATAGTCGAGATGGCCCCAGCTAATTAGTATTGCTCAATATGGAATCTTACCTTTTGTATAAAGCCCAAAGAAACTGTGTAGGAAGACAACCGATTCCTGGGGAAATGGGCGAAAGGAAAATTGTGTTCTATTTAAGATTTGGACTCCAGAAAGAAACTCAAACATGTGGCTGTGTGTGTACGTGTGCGCGCGCGTGTGTGTGCATGTGTGTGCTCTTTCTCGCTTTTTCTCTCTCTCTTTTAACCTCCTCTCTCCCTTTTTCCTCATTAGTTCAATTTGCTTTTGTCCCTTTTAGGAAGTGACTTTAATTTTCTTGCAGATGACAGGTAAGCCCCACCTCAGACTCTTTTTGGATGAAATGGAGGTATAAATAGATAAGTCACAATTACAGGAGACCTTAGCAAGACCCTTTTCTTCTATTTTTGCTAGAAAAATTGTGCAGCAGAGTTCAGGACTTCCTCCCGCATTATACATCTGCTGTCTTGAATGGCCTCTTCACAGTGGCCTTCTCCTGGGGCTATTTTTTCCATTTCTTTCTAGCATGTATTACAAATTGTTATTTGTAATTATTTGGGTGTTTACTTGCTTAATTCTGAATCCTTTGAGTGTAGCTACAACAGGAGGAAAAAGACCATTTGCAGTCTGTGTTTTGACCTCTAAAGACTCTGCTGAGAGCCAACCTCACCAAACCTAAGACAAAACTCATCCAAAGAAACTCTCTGTCCATTTAATCAGCCGTTCGGCTGCCCTCCCAGGGCCCCGATGCCACTACTACAAGTACTTATTTGTTCAAATGAATATTAACATTGTAATTTAGTACCTAATTATGCTTTGCTAGTCATAACTGGAAATGTGGTATTAAAATCCTTACATGCTCTTTGGCTATCAGCATGTACCTTTGTCAATATCCTGGAATTGCCAGAGATTTCTTTAATGTACAATCTTTGTGCTCACATCTCTCCCATTCTCCAACCCTCCTTGTCGCTTACAGATTTACTCTCTACCGCTGTAGGTTGTGTTGAGCACTGCAGTCTTGCTTCAATAAAATAGGATGTCTAGAGTTTGCTAAGACTTCCTAAGGAAGTCTATGCATAGATGGTTTTCAAAATGGATTCATCTTTTCTCTGATATTAGTACTAGCCATGGAACATAAGAACTTAGGTTTTAGGATTCCATGACAGGAAAACCTACCTGCCTTCAAACACCCGGCCTGATACGTAACAAGTGCTCAATGAAGTTTTGCTTAATTAATGCTACATGTCTTGTCCCCTATCCTAAGCCAGTGTTCTTAACCCTTAGCCAGGGTTCTTAACCCTGGCTGCATATTAGAAAATGTATGTATTTTTTAAAAATACTGATGCCTGGGCTCATGTCAGAACAGTGAAATCTGATCCTCTGTGGATGGATGGATGGGGCTTCCTGATGGTTTCAATAAGCAGGAAAGATCGAGATCACTGCTCTAGCCAATAAACATACATAAGTTTTAAAGAGCCACTTTTCCTTGTATGACCAGTTCTAGATTATCACAGGCGCTGGCAAATTATTGAAACCTTGGTTTCTGCCTTGAACCTTACTATGAACTGATTAGCTATACCTAAAAGAGTGGTGGTGAAGGAGGGAATGTAGGTTTTATTTTTTATTTTTATTTTTTAAAATATTTTATTTTATTTTATTTTGTCAATATACAATGTGGTTGATTATTGTGGCCAATTACTGAAACCTCCCTCCCATCTCCCTCACCCCCCTCCCTCCCAACAATGTCCTTATAAAAAAATGCTCAACGTCCCTCAGCATTCGGGAAATGCAAATCAAAACCACACTGAGATACCATCTCACCCCAGTTAGGATGGCTAATATCCAAAAGACTCTGAACGATAAATGCTGGCGAGGTTGCGGAGGAAAAGAAACGCTCATACATTGTTGGTGGGACTGCAAAATGGTTCAGCCTCTATGGAAAATGGTATGGAGGTTCCTCAAACAATTGCAGATAGATCTACCATATGACCCAGCTATCCCACTGTTGGGAATATACCCAGAGGAATGGAAACCATCAAGTCGAAGGTATACCTGTTCCCCAATGTTCATCGCAGCACTCTTTACAATAGCTAAGAGTTGGAACCAGTCCAAATGTCCATCATCAGATGAGTGGATACAGAAACTGTGGTACGTCTACACAATGCAATACTACTCAGCTATAAAAAAGAATGAAGTTACTGCCATTTGCAATGACACGGATGGACCTAGAGAGAATTATATTAAGTGAAACAAGTCAGGCACAGAGAGAGAAATATCACACGTTCTCACTTATTCGTGGGAGCTAAAAATAAATAAATAAATAAACAAAAAACGGGGGGGGAGAAGACATAACAATTGCAATTCCTTGAAATTGATATGACAAGCATACAGAAAGGAATGTAGGTTTTATATTGGTAAAGATACTTTTGAAAAGAGACTAATCTAGTAAAAAATGACTATCCTAAAAGGAATCATTGTGTCCGAAGTGATGTTTGCTGTTCTAACCTCCCAGTGTTTTGTGTAGATTCTCCCATACAGCAAATCTCTCTGGCTGGCAGCACTGGATGGGTGTTTTCACAGTATGCAGACGGCTCATAACCCTTAATTAAGAGTCAGGAACACCATCTTTGGCTTGTTTTGGAAACATCCATTTGCAACTGGGAAAAAAAGAAACACAACAATAAGGATGTCAGGAAGTCACCCTTTAGGAAAATGTGAGTTTTCTGACAACTTTATCATTTTTAGAGATAGACTTGCTGAGCAAAGAGGAGCCCTGTGCTGGAGGACCTTGGGGTGGCATGGGGTCGCATGGGCCTTTTGTAAGCAATCTCCCTGCCTGGCCAAGGATCTTCATCATCAATTTGGGCCCTATAAGCCCCACACAGCTGTCTTGCCATAGCAAAGCACCTACGTGAGATATTCCAGAAGCACTAAATGCAGGTTGCTTCTTTTTTCTTTTTTTAACCAAGTAGCTCTCGTACCAGGACATGTCAAGAAAACT
Organism: Cynocephalus volans; assembly: GCF_027409185.1. NCBI lineage: Eukaryota > Metazoa > Chordata > Mammalia > Dermoptera > Cynocephalidae > Cynocephalus > Cynocephalus volans. The sequence continues at coordinate 87,370,159 of NC_084469.1, read as the reverse complement.
TCACCTAAGCACCTAATTTGGGTAAAAGGCACCCGTGCATAAAAACCATTGCACAATTTAAGCTGATTCACCCCAGGGCTGTGCATCAGAACCACCTGGAGAACTTCCTAAAACTACAATTTGCTGGGCCAGGACTCTATTTTCTTGAGATAGGGATGTAGGTTATTGATTTGAGACTTTTCCTTTTTTCTAATGTATGTATTTAATGCTATAAATTTCTCTCAGCACTGCTTTCGCTGTTTACCACGTACTTTTGTATATTGTATGTTTTTCATTTAATTTTATGAAGTTTTAATTTCTATTGAGACTTCCTCTTTGACCCATAGAACATTTAGAAATGTATTATTTAATTTCTAAGTGTGGATGGGGGGAGAAATATTTTGGTTCCTTGAAACAGAAAACTGTCAGGTTAGCTTCTGAGCAGGTGATGAGATATGAGCCTTCAAGCTCATATCAAGAGTTTCATACATCCTTGAGAGTCTGGATGAATATGGGACAGCTCTAAGAGAAATGCAAGGGAAACATTTACCTCCTTCATTCCTTTGTCGTCTCTTAAATTAGGAACACTGATAAATCTGCTCATTCAGTCATCCGTTTGTTCAAAACATTTCTCATCACAGTTTCTCAGACCACCATACTCTGTGCTCATGTGCAGGATCTTCCTGGGAACCACAGCTCACAAATTCCTTCACTCACTATGTTGTTGTCTCTCCCGTTCTGACTCCTGCTCTGTTAATGTAAACTGCTGAAAACAGATCTTCTAATAGGGTCTGGATGGTGCAAGTTATGAGATTGTGGTGGTACCTGGGCCATTGGCTTGGAGATGTGAACATCTGAACCACATCCACAACCCAAACACAAACAATCATTAAGTAAGATAATGGCTACACCCATGTTTACTGGAAGTGGTTTCTCTTGGTAATAAATATTTAGATAACTGCCTCTGTTTTTCACTCTGTGGGACAGTGACAATGTTTGGGTGATGAGAAGGAAGAGAAGCATGGAGATGTTCTGAGACTCTGAGTCGATGTTCATTCTGCTACCCATTCATTCACCCACCCACTGATTTTTCTGTCTTTGTATATGTGCTGGGTTGTCATACATGCCAAGCTCAACACCACCTCAGTTTCTTTAAATTAGCTACTGCTCCTTTCTGGAAGACTTTTTCTGCTTTTCATGGGGCAGGCTGTCTTCTTGTCACCTCTTCAACAAAGTCTTCCGCAACTACTCTCTGTGAAGGAATTCTTGCTTAGTCACTATTGCATCTCCTTGTTTAATTTCCTCAAGATACTTTTTACTCTTTGAAATTATCCTATGAAATTATCCTATTTATTTACTTATTTATTTTCAATTTTTTTTTGCCAGAATATGAATTCCATGCGGGCAGAGATCTTGCCTATCCTGTTTTCCACTATATTTCCAACACCTAGACCAACACCCATACAGCAGACAATACATATATACATACAATTCTTTATTAATAAGGTAAACATTGAGCATGCAGAATCTGTGGCCAGACTGCTTGCATTTAATTCTATGTATGTACACTTTGAAATCACATGCATGACCCTGGGCAAGTTATGTATCTTTTCTATGCCTCGGTTCCTTCATGAGAGGAAAATGGTATGAATAGTATAAATCGAGAATAGTACATAACTTATAGAATTGTCATTACCAAGAGGATTAAAAAAATTTTTTTAAAGGTAAAGTGCTTAAAATAGTATCTGGCAGCTGTATGCATTCAAAAACAACAACTAAACAAATACTCAATGGCCATTTTTTGAAAACAAAATTTAAAAATAAAAATGACAAAAACAATAACAAAAGGAAACCAGTTCCTGGCCAAAATTAAGAATTCAATAAATATCATTATTACCTTGAAAATTTAAGTTTAGTGAATACTTCTGGGGACTGCCAAACCCTAGTTAAGCACTCATGAAGAAAAGAAACATTTTGATGACACCACACTACAATTGGTTGGTGACCTTGAGCTAGTTCAAAGCCTTCTCTGGGTCTCAGTCTCCTCACCTAGAAAAGTAAGGGTTTGAACTAGACAATACAATTATTTATTAATAAGGTAAAGATTAAGAGTGCAGAACCTGTAGCCAGACCTCCAGGACACCCCCAGCTTTAGTTTCCTGAACATTCATCTTCCAGGATGTATCAGGTTGAGAAATCCTGTCTGCCTTGCTTTTGGCTCTGGGCAGGTCATATGTTGGAAGTAGGGTCTGGGCTGCTGCACAGGTGGGCTCTTCTGACTCTCTCGCACTGGATGCCTTTAGGTTCTCAGTAGCAGGATGGGCATCGCAAACCTGCCAGCGCATCAGACACAGTGACTATAGGCAACCATAGGGTGGAAGGTGGCCCAAGCCCTTTGACAGTCTGGCCCCAGAAGTCCCTGCTGAGCTGGGGACACCAGGCTTTTGGTTTCCACCCACAGGTGCGACCTTTATTGTGATGAGTGAGTTGGGATGAAAGGCACTCCCATGTGTTCACACGAGGCATTAATGATAATAATTAATAAGCCCCTGGCAATTATACCCAATGATGTGTGAGGTCAGGAACAACATGCACTGTCATTCGATGGTGGGGCTGGTGTCAGTCAGTGATGGGTGAGTGGCAGAGCCAGGAGTGAGTGCGTCCTTGTGCAGAATTAATCGTCCCTCAGAGCAGTGCTGTCACTCACTCTCCCCTGGCCCAGCAGGCAGTATTGTGAGGCCTGTCAGTCTCCCTGATAGGGGAGGAGGGAGGTCTCTGATGACAAGCCTGAACCACTGTGCAGTGGAGCTGGGACGGCCCCAACCTGAGGCCCCCACACCCCTACAGGGTCCTCATCCCGTGCAGTGCGCTTCAGCGAACAAGGAGAGCAGAGCAATCCTCTTTGTTTGAGGGAGGCGTCTCTGCCCTGTGCACTGTTATCTCTGGTGCTTTGAAGAAGCCAGCAATGCCTTACCCGGGGGGAGCTCCCTGGGGGACAATGCAGACAGGCACGTGAACTCCTATAGATGGGACCCAACCCGCAGACTCCTGGCTCCTCCTCAGGTGCCCTGAGTTGTCCTTAGAAACTGATATATTATCCACTAATATTGCTAGGCTTGCAGAAAAGGGATACTGTCATATGTTGCTTGTGAAAATGCAAAATGTTACAAGCTTTTGGGAGGGCAGTCTGGCAGCATGGTTTTAACATTTTAAAATATATCTGTCATCCAGCCCTGCAATTATGCTCCTGAGAAACTACCCCTAGAACCAAAAGGACCGATACATAAGGACAGATGCACAAGGGTGTTTATTGAAGCGTTGTTTGCATGGGTTGGAAACTGAAAACAGAGCACATGCTTGCCAGTCAGCATGGTGAGAGAAGGCGGGCTATGACTTCACTGTGGAATAGCATGCAGTCTCTAGAAGAAGGACTTGGTGCTACATTCAGTGACTATGAAGAGCTGCTCGGAGGTGTTCCTGAATAAGAAGAAAACAGGAAGAAGAGTGTGTAAGACATGTCAATTTTGTAAATCAAACAATGAAAGCTCCTCCAAAGAGTACATGTGTACCAATACAAATATACATATAAATAGGATTACAGAGAATTCTATGTATAGGCATGTATAGAGTGATATGAGTATGGACAAACATGGAGATTGTTCATGCAGGTTACCTGGCCGAGCAGACATGGGTGTGGGCGTGTGAGATATTATCCCATTTATGCAAAGTATATCTCCGTATGTATCTACAAATAAAGAAAATCTACCAATGAGTAGCTGATTTTAAGTGTTATTAATGGCTATTTCAAGGTTGTGAGACTTTGAATGATATTTACTTTTTTTTGGTAATTTTATATATGGTTGAATTCTACAGAGAAAGCAAATTAGGCAAGTTAAACAACAACAACAACAACAAAAAACCCCTCTTTTAGTGTGGAACCCTCCCCCCAGAGGCTTAGTGCTGTACCTGGCACGTCACTATGCACAGAGCAACAAAAAGAATTGGAAGGCATCGTATTTTTGCCACCATGCTTTGAAATTAGTCTCAAGGTTAGGTAAATATTTTATTTCCTGACATTAAAAAAAATTACATTCATCATGTTATTTAATCCAGTTATTTTGTGTACAGAAGGATTTTTTTAAAAATATATATATATTAAGCCCATTTTTTCTCTCCTCAGATGCATAAAAGAATCTCTTCATCATTTACTATGTGATTAAAAAATATTTTAATTTTTAAAAATTAAGAACAATAGAACTTAGCACTATATTTTTGAGCTGCATTCTTTCTCCTGAGAAGTTCTGGTAACAGTTCCTTGAGAAGTTCTGGTAAAGTATCCTTTTCCTCTCTTCAAACCATGCTGAAGCCCGCAACAAAACAGATACGCACACCTGTGTGCACATACACACATCCATGAACACACACACACATGTGGACACACACGTAATCCAGGCTGTAAATCACTACTCAAGGGTGTGTGTGGAATAAAAGTGCTAGTCCCTCATTATTCTCTTTTCCTCAACTTTCCCTGGCATTATCAGCAATCGATTTTTCCATATATGTTTTAAAATGATTTTGTCACATTTCATCTCTCCCCAAAAAAGATGTTAGCATTTTGTTTAGAACTGCATAAGTCCAATACATTAATTTAGAAAGAATTAGCATCTCTGAAATGTTCTGTCTTCTTATCCAGAAACACAAGATTTGCATTTTTCCACAGTTTTTTGAATTTTATTTATATATTTCTTTTAAGACTCTTCTTTAAAATTCAGGATTTTTGAGTATACTTTATATACAGCAGAAGTCACCTTTTTGAGTGAACAGTTCTGTAACTTTTGACAAATGCATAGTTGCATAACTACCACTGCAGAAAATGCCCTTGTGCCACTTGTAGTCAATTTCTTTCCTTACTGCTGTCCCTGGCTCCCTCACCCCCAGAATATCATATAAATGGAATCACACGCGGCACAGCTTTTTATGTCACTTTACATAATGATTTTGAGATTCGTGCATATGGTTGTATGTATCAGGGATTCATGCTATTTTATTGAGTGATATTCTATTGTATGGGTGTACCACTATTTGTCCACTCACCTGTTGATGGACATTTCTGTTGTTTCCCATTTTAATTACTACAAATAAAGCTTCTACAAACGTGTATGAATTTTTGTGTGGATATATGTCTTCATCTTGACTGGAAATGTTAGGTGTATGTTTAATATGCTGGATAAAATATACTTAATAAAGTGTTCTGGGTTTAATATGCTGGCATAAGCTTAATTTTGTAAGAAATTGCCTGTTTTCCAGAGAATGTACCTTTTACATTCCCAACAGTGATGTATAAGAGTTCCTGCTACTCCTCAGTCTCTCCAACATCTGGCATTTCTAGTTTTTTTTCCCCCACAATTCTTTATTGTGCTAAAATACACAAAACATAAAATTTACCATCTTAACCATTTTAAAGTGTATGGTTCAGTGGTATTAAGTACATTCGTATTGTTATGCAACCACTTTCCAACTCCAGAACTTTTTTCATCTTGCAAAACTGAAACTCTATGCACATTGAAGAATAACTTTCCATTCCCTCCTCCCTCAGCCTCTGGCAACCATCATTCTACTTTCTGCCTCTATGGTTTTGACTATTTCACCTAGTAGTTCGATGGTATAGTATTTGCCTTTTTTGACCGGCTCATTTCACTTAGCATAATGTACTCAAGGTTCATTCATGTTATAGCATGTATCAGAATTTCATTCCTTTATAAGGTAGAGTAATAATCCATTGTATGTATATAAGCACATTTTCTTATCCATTTATTCATCCACAGTTTTTAGATATTGTGAATAATGCTGCTATGAACACAGGTGTATAAATTTCTCTTCAAGACCCTGCTTTCAATTCTTTTGGGTGCATACTCAGAAGTGGAATTGTTGAATTATGTGTTAATTCTATGTTTATTTTTCTGAGGGACTGCCATACTATTTTCTACAATAGCTGTACCATTTTATGTTACCACGTACAGTGCATAAGGGTTCCAGTTTCTCCACATCTTCTCCAAAATTTATTATATTTATTATATATAAAATTTATTATTTTTAATATATTATATTATTTTTTATAGTAGCCATCCTAAAGGGTGTGAAGTGGTATTTCACTATAGTTTTGATTTACATTTCCCTAATGATTATTGATATAGAGCATCTTTTCATGTGCATGTGTTTATTTGTCTATCTTCTTTGGGGAAATGTCTAGTCAAGTCCTTTGATCATTTTTGAATCTGGTTACTTGTTCTTTTTTTCTACTGTTGTTGAGTTTTAGGACTTCTCTATGTAATCTGGTTACTAATCCCTCCATCAGATATATGATTCGCAGATATTTTCTTCCATTCTGTGATTTTCCTTTTTATTCTGTTGATAGTGTTTTTCATGCACAAAATTTAAAAATTTTCATGAACTCCAATTTGTGTATTTTTTCTTTTGTTGTCTGTGCCTGCATTTCCAATCTCTTGAATTTTAGCTATTCTAATGTGTTTGAAGTGATATGTCATTGTGGCTTTAATTAGAATAGTTCTGTTGACTAGTAATGCTGGGCTTTTTTTCCCTGTGCATATTGGTCTTTCATATATCTTCTTTGGAAAGTATCGGTTCAAATCTTTTGCCTATTTTTCTATTGGGTTGTTTTTCTTCTTATCATTAAGCTATAATAGCTCTTTATATATTCTGTATGCAAGTCCTTTATTGTATATTGGGAATATTTTCTCCCTGTCTTTGATTTGCCTTTTCATTTTTTAAATGATTTGTTTTGAAGAGTAGCAGTTTTAATTCTGATCTGATGTATTTATTGAATTAATATTTTCTTTTGATTTGTGCTTTTTGTATCCTAGAATTCTTGGCTTAACCCAAGGTCACAATAGTTTCATCATCATTTGTTGAGAGACTATTCCTTACCCATAAATCACCTTGGTCTCCTTGTCAATAATCAACTGACCATACATACATGGGTCTATATCTGTACACTCCATTCTGTTTCATCAATTTATATGAATATTCCAATGCCCATACCACACTGTCATGATTACTGTTATTTTATGTTAAGCCTTGAAATGAGGTATTGTGATACTTCCAAACTAGTTCTTCATAAAGTTGGTTTGGCTATTCGAGGATCTTTGCTTTTACAAGTAAATTTTATAATTGCCTTGCCAATTTCTATTATTAAAAAAGTACTCAAGGATTTTAATTGAAATTATACTGAACCTGTAGCTCAGTTGAGAGAGAACTAACATCATACAACTAATTAGTCCGTGAAGATGGTATATTTCTCCTTTTCTTTAAGTCCTTAATTTTTATTAGCAATGTTTTATAGTTTTGTTTATTGGTCTTGCACGTCTTATTAAATTTATGTATATTTGATATTATTAATACAACCATAGATGGTATTTTTGTTTCATTTTCTAATTATTTGTTGCTACTATATATAAATACTATTGATATTTTGCTTATTGATGTCATATCCTGTGACCTTATTAAACTCACTTATTAGTTCTAGTAGCTTCTTTGTAGATGCTTTAGACTTTTCTCTCTGGAACATTATGTCATCTGCAAATAAAAATAATTTTATTTCTTAATTTTCAGTATGCAAAGAGAAGCCATGTTCTTAATTTTCAGTATGAACAAGAGAAACCATGCCTTCACCAAACTTTTCCAGAAACTGATTTGTTCAAGGCAGAATAAATAATCAACTTCTTAGGTGAATTGTAACCTGGGCTTTGGAACTTACTGAAAATAGTAGTGTACTTTTCACTTCTCCCTTCTTCCTCTAAAGAAAATTAAAATTTATGTCTATTGAGAATAGAAGCAGTGGGCTGGATGAAGAAACTGGGTCTAGAAAATTATTTAGTAAATTCAAACTTCATAGACACAGTCAAAGTATTCAAACTAAAATATGCACATATTGGGAAAAAAAAAAACCCTTAAGTTATCTGCATATATGCTTCACCAGAATCTTGCTTCTGTTATACTTGGCTGAATTACCTTTGAGACTGATGAGACAATTCAGTTCTATGCCTTTGCTTGTAGAACTTCAAGAAATACTTTAGGGTGAAATATATATATCCCCTTAGGACTCTTTCTGTCACAGGAAACTTACCCCGATCAGCACAGAGAGAGAGACAGACAAAACTTTGTGAATCGTTCTTTTTTCTTTGGTAACTGACAAGTCCAGCATTGTGTCTTCAGGCCAGGCTGGATCCAGGATCTTGTCTCTCTCTGATTCTTGGCTCTGTTCATGAGCAGCCTCTTCCCACATCACTGCAGGATACCTCCAGCAGCTCCAAGCTTGTCTTCCATAAGCTTGGCACCCCCTTGGAAAGAAGCTTATCTTCTTCATTAGCTGTAACAAAATTCCTGGGCTTGAGTCTCACTTGGCTCAGCTGGAGTCATGTGCTCATCCCTGAAACACCAACCTGTGGCTTTGAGTCGAGGAGGTCGCCTCACCCAAACCACAAGAGTAAGCAAGAGGTCATTAGCAATGCAAGGAGAAATAGGTGCTGAACAGACATAAACAACACAGTCCACCATTACCCTTTGAAAATATTTCCATAGTGACCCCAGGCAGATACAGATCTGTACCTTGACACTGTTTGTCACTGGATGCATCATCTACCTCCTTTCTTTAATGTCTGACCTACAGTTTGCAAAGCAGCTTTACAGAAGTTTGTGACCTCCCCTCCTGCAATTAATTTTTTGAATTCAATAGGTAATTTCCCAGGGACAGCTTCTTTATCTGCACTGCTTGTATCTTCTCTAGATGCAGACTTTGGTTTTATCTAAGAGAAAGAAGAGAGAAGTGGAGAGGACACTGCTATTTTGAGTAAGTCCCCAAGACCAGGTCACAATCGACCTAAGAAGTTGACTGTGCCCCACAATACTTATTCTTATCAAACAGATCTACTGATGCTCCTCTGAACTCATGTCTTCAGCTTCTCCATCTTTGGGTGTTGTGGATTTTCTTGCACAGTCTTCTTTGGGCAAATCCATTTCTGTTTGTTAAATTCCCGCTCAACATTCAAGACCCTGTCAAGATTCATCTCCTGCACAGAGATCCTCTGATTCAACACTCTCCAACTGGGAATTAACCCATCTCTCTCTGCCATCCTCAATTGCCACACTTTCCACGCTCTTTCTGAGATTAGGATCTGAGGTCTGTGTATCCTACTAGCCTATAAGTGGTACCTTGTCTCTCTCCATAGTTACACTGGGCCTAGCACAGTGTTTGGTGACAAACATGTGCTCCTCTAATGCTTGCTGCATGGAGTCCATGATCCCTTGCTCCTTTCCACATCCCCTAGCGTCTTCCCTGCATGGGCCATGCAGTGTTGCCAAGTGGAGACAGGAAGCAGAGGCTCCTGGAAGACCAGGCCAACTGCCAGCCAGCAGTCCCATGTATGGTAAGAACAGGGCATGGCACAATAACCAAAGGGTGAAAGCAACCTAGATGTCCATCAATGGATGAATGGACAAGCAAACTGTGGTATATCCATACACTGGGATATTACTCAGCCTTGAAAAGGAAGGAAGCTCTGACACGTGCTGCAACATGGATGAACCTTGAAGATATTATGTTAAATGAAGCAAGTCAGACACAAAAGGACAAATATTATAAGATTCCACTCATATGAATTGCCTTGAATAGCCAGGTTCATAGAGACAGAAAGTAGAATGGTGGTTGCCAGGGGCTGGAGGGAGGGAGGAATGGGGAATTATTGTTTAATGGGCATGAAGTTTCAGTTCGAGATGATAAAAAGTTCTCAAGATCAATGGCAGGCAGTGGTGGTTGCATGAAAATGTGAAAGTACTTAATGCCATAGAACTGAACACTTAGAAATGGTTCAAACGGTAAAAATAGAAAAGAACAAGGCTTGGCAATTTGTCTTTTGAGGGAGACAGCAGAGTGGCTGCTGTCACGTCCTGCTCTGTATCTCTGACGAGCTGCATATTCCCAGGCAGCTACTTAATCTCAGCAAACCCCAAGTTCCTCTTCTTTTTTTTTATTGCATACGTTTAAGGTGAAGTTTGATATACATATACATAGTAAGATGATTACTGCAGTCAAGCCAATTAATATATGCATCATCTCACATATTACTGCTTTATTTTGGTAATAGCACCTAAAGTCTACTCTCAGAAAATTTTTAGTGTACAGTACAATATCATTAACTACAGTGTTCATGCTGTACTTTAGATGTCTACATTTATTCTTTTATCTTAGTTTTGTACCCTTTGACCTTTATCTCCCCATTTCTGCCTCTTCCCCCATAACAACTGTTCTATTCTCTGTTTCCATGTATCGAACTTTTATTTTAGATTCCACACGTCAATATGATCATGTGGAATTTTTTTTTCCATCTGGCTTATTTCACTTAGCATAATGCCCTGTAGTTTCCTCCCTGGTGTTGCACATGGCAGGATCACCTTGTTTTTTAAAGTCAAATAACATCCCATTGTGTGTGAAGGTACTTCAAAAGGTTCGTGGAAAGACTCATATTATCTTTTAATTCTATTATTCCACGAACCTTTTGAAGTACCCTCTCACATATGCCACGATTTCTTTATCCAGTCACACATTGATGGGCGTTTAGGTTGTTTCCATATTTTGGCTATCGTGAATAACGTAGATATGTAGATCTTAAATATTTTTAACACAAATAAAAGAAAGAGAGAAAGAAAGGAAGAAAACAGTAACTACATGAGGTGGTGAATATGTTAACTATCTTGATTGTGGTGATTCTTTCACAATGTACACAGGAGGTACCCATTTAGGGTGGGTCAATTAATGTTTTGACTTTACAATGGTGTAAAAGTGATACACATTCAGTAGAAACCTTACTTAGAATGCCTATACAACCATCTGTATTTCACTTTCAGTATGGTATTCAATACATTATGTGAGATATTCAACACTTAGTTATAAAATAGGTTTTGTGTTAGATGATTTTGCCCAATTGTAGGCTAATATAAATATTCTGAACATGTTTAAGGTAGGATAGGCAATAGGTTAGGTGTTTCAAGTGCACTTTTGACCTAACGATATTTTTAACTTATGATGGGTTTATCAAGACATAAGTTGAGGAACATCTGTACTTGTATCAAAACATCAAGTTGTACACCTTAAATATATATAATGCCTTTTTGCTAATTATACCTCAATAAAGTGAGTAAAAAAGATTGTATGAGATAATGCACACCAAGCCCTGGTCACGATAAGCACTCAACCAGTGATGGTTGTATAATTATGTTAACTATAATCTTTATTTCCCCACCTCACTGAGAAGCTTCTTTACCAAGCTTACTCCCCTGAGGGCCTATTCACCCAAGGGTCATAGCCCCCCCATGCAACCTTCCCTGACTGAAGGTGCACCCCTTCTCCAAATGCCTCCAGCTGAAATGTGGCCAGGGAGACCATCAAATCACAAAGTATTAAACTTGTCTTCTGTTCTACCAACGAGATCAGCAAAGTGACAACTTCCATCACTGGTAAATGAAGAAACATCTTTCTGAGACAATTAAAAATTACTGGAAATTTCTGCTGTCAGACAAAAATTGATTGCTAATTTGAAAGTTTCCTAATTAGAAAGCCCTAACAAAGTTTTCAGCTATTTATTAGGTAAACAGTCAAGGCTCTTCAAATAAAAAGCCATATACAAAAGTCTATGGCATCTTGGAAGAATATTTCGAACATTATTTTTAAAAGAACCTCAAGTGTAATTAGTAATGATTTTATTATTCTTATTAATACTATCAATAATTTTATTATTAATTGGAGTAATAATTTCAGTGTTTTCAATACCAATAAAGTCAATATTATGGTTGCCAATGCCATATAGTTATTAGTATTAAAATTATATTTGATGATAATTATATTCTTAATAAACCTGTGAAAGTTTCTTTTCTTTTAACCTATTAGCAATAGCCGATTGAAAAACCAAGAATATAAACATCCAGGACAAATTAAAAAAAAAAAATGACATAGAATCTAGGAAACAGAAAAAATAGTGATAAATATAAAAAACAACTTTCAATGAAAGAGAGCTATAATACAGCTGAATGAGGAGACTGAATGTCTAAATTCTCTTCAAATTAGATTGGAGTTCAATATAATCCTACTCAAAAAGTGGAAAGGATTTTTTTTTGGTGGGGGCAGCAAGGAACAAAATGTTTCTAAAGTATACCTAGAAAGAAATCAGGTGGGCAAGCATCAGTTAAAAATTGAAACCAAAAATTAACTGAAGAAAGGGGGACTAGTTCTACCAAATAAAATATATTGTGCAGCAGGAATTATTAAATTAATGTGATACTAAGATAAGTATACCAATATAAAAAGTGGACTAAGGAGCTCTAAAACAGTTTTGTTGGAAGATCTTGATATCTGAGTATTCACCAAATGGTTCTGGGGTAGATGGATCAGAGGTTAATCTATGAAGCATCATCGGTTAAAGAAGCGGATTTTATATTTGCGTCATACCCAAATACAAGAAGAAATGGATTAAAAGGTTAAATAATAGATAAAAATCAAACTAGAAAACATCAGTGCATATTGAAATACTCTTTTGGCTGGGACAGAACTAAGTTTAATAGCATAGAAAAAAATTATAGTGAACCAATGGGTTTGACTATACAGGATTGAAGGATCTTATCTATCAATAAATTCATAAAGAGAATTCATAACGGTAAAATATTTTCTACAAATATAGCAAAGAATTTTTATTCTACAAACATAAAGGATTCATATATATATTTAAAAAACAACAACAACAAGATCCCCAAAGGAAAAAAAAAAATACAAAGTCCACACAAAGAAAATTGAATCATAAGAGAGTAATGGTAGATGGCTAATGAGTATATAAAATTATCAATTTCATGAGTAAATTGTGGGAATAACAACTAATATTATGATGCCATTTTAAACCATCAAATGTACAGATTTTTAAGAACTGCTGATCCCACTCCCAGCAAATAAGACTGAATGTGGAGTCGGTGGAAGAGTAAGGTGTTACAACCGTTAAGAAGGCAATTTAACAACACGCATCAACAGTTTTTCGAACTGTTAAATTTTCAACATATTAAATTTAATTTTAAAAATAAAATTCTTATTTACAAAATGTACTAAATTGCCTCATAGAAATAACATAAAACATGGGCAAGATTTATGCACAAAGTTCCCACAATATTGTTCATAATACCATAAAAAGAGAAAGAAGCATTTGAGTGCCCAGAAATAGAGGGGGAATGGTTAATCAGTGCCTTCACACTCTGGAATATTATGTAGGCATCACAGGTGTTTACAAAGAGGGTTGAAAAATATGGGAAATTGTGTGTGATATAATGATAAACAGATTGAGAAAAATATTTACAGCTGGAAGATAAGGAGCTAGTATGCATAATATGCAAAGAGTATCTACAAATTGAAAAAAAAAAGGCAAGTGACTCAATTAGAAACATGGCAAAGGTTATTAGTAGGCAATTCACAGAAGAGGAAATGGTCAATAAACATATGAGAACATAGTTAATGTCTGGGAATTGGGGAAGTGAAAATTAAAGTAAAAAGTAAATACCATGGTTTACCCACCAGGCTGACCAAAGTATTCGAGTGATAATTGTAAGTGCTGACAAAGATGTAAGGATATAGGCACCTCTTCTGTAGCTGGTGGGAATGTGACTTGCTTCAGCCTTTTGCAAAAGTAATCTTAGATTATCTATTAAAATTAAAGTATGTATATCCTTTGACCCAGCAATTACATTTCATGGCTCTATTATAGCAATAAGAGCATTATTTTTAAAGAGAGGAGGGAGAAGAAATCTTCTGAATGTCCATTAATAGAGGAATACTGAATATACTATGTGTATCAGAACTATAGCACAGTATGCATTAGAGAGAGAGAGAGAGAGAGAGAGAGAGAGAGAGAGAGAGAGAGAGAGAGAGAGAGAAAGTACTTTATCTGTTTTCCCAAAGGGAAACCCATGATAATTCACTGAAAGGAAAACAAGTAATACAGAAATGAAAATGTCTGATATATGTATGAGAGTGAAAGCCTATTTTTATTCCTTCTTTTAAATTTTTTTCATTTTCTTTTGTTTTTCTACTTAACTTTTGTTAAATCTTCCTCCCTCCCTTTGCCCTTCCCTCTTTTCTCTCTCTCTCTCTCCAATGTCCACTATGCTCATGTATCTCTTATGGACAGAAATACAGTAATGGAAGGGGATAGTACATGCATTGGTCATTTAAAGAAGATGGAGTGGGAGACTGGAGGGAATGGAATAGATTATTAACTGGGATGGAATAGAATACATTATTTGTTATTTTCATGTATGTCTTGGCTTTTCAACATTGGTTACAGGGAACACAGGGTGATTTTATAATTTTGTAAAAATGATTTAATAAAGGAGATTCTAGGACAAGATTCTGCTCTAAACATAAGTGCAGGAAAAAAGATTAAAAACAAAAGCTCCAAAAGGTTAAGTTTGCCTCTGATGAGCAGAGAGGTATAATGATTTGCTTCTTTATACCTTTCTGTGCTTTAAAAATTTAAATTAAAAAGCATTAATTCTCAATTTTTAAAAAAGTGCATTAATGAAGTCATTTAACCCATCCTCTTCAAAGTTCAAAGTTGATGAAGATTTTGCTTCTTTAGAGGTATCTGCAGGGATGAAATACCACACCCGGTTCCCCATGTGGTTCAGAGATGACATTGTTGCCCCTCTTCTCACAAATATGGCTTCTGGGACCTGAGAAGTTCCCGAAGTGGTGGCACTTATCACAGCAGAGCCAGGAGGAGCCCCTGCTGGCAGAGGGCATGTGGCAGTGGCTTGTCTATGTGAGGAGGTCTCTGTGAGTGTCAACCTCCTCCAACCACACTGGTGATCACTGTCACATCATGTATCCACCTGCCAGCCACATGAGGGGTCGCACAGTTTTTGATCATAGAAGAGGGAAGGCGCCCATTCCACCGTTAGAAAAGCAGGTTGTCTGCGTGGCCAGGAGGTGGAAGGAAGAGCCACATGGAGAAAACTCTGGGCTGTGTGGTTGGGCTGGAGCCTGCCCTGCCCTGTGGGGGCCTGAGCATGCAGCCAGCAACTTCTGGAGGGACTCCGCTATGGGGCCCTTCTGTTCTGGCATGGACGAGGCACTCTTCCACCCTGGCAATAAAGTGAGGAAGGAGACAGTAAATAAGCGATGGGCAAAATTAAAACCAGTAATGAGCCGTATGAATATTGTGGTGTTATAATGTTGGAGACACATTTATTTGGGAGCATTGCATGTTCTGGGAAATCATAATGGCATTGTGGCTGTGTGGCCTCATTTCCCTCCACCGAGTTTCCGCTTGCTGGCCCTGGGGGCTGGCAGCGCCGGCACCTGTGCCCAGACGCTTTTAAAACCTTGGCAGCGAGAGGCAGGCCCATTACAGAGGCAGGACGGAGCTCCAAGTGCTTTCTCGGTGGGGAGGGGCGGTGCAGGCCAAGGGAGGCCTCCTCCACCCACCCTGGCCTACCGGAGTTGGGGAGCAGGAGAGGCCAAGTCCACCAAGAAGGCTGCCAATGACAGGGACATTGCCCCATCCATGCAGGGGGACTCTTGTCCTGAAACCTCTCCTCCCACCCAGACCCTGCACATGGGGGTGCCTAGTAAGTCTGAGCTGGGCAAAGGGCTGGAGCTTGTTTGAATCTGGGGATGCCTCTCTGTGAGCTCTGGCTTGGTTCAGAGCTTTGACCTGGAATTGCTTCTCCACAGGCCTCTTGGAAGTGCCCTTCAGGTCCTAAAGCCCTGAGTTGGGGAGGGAGGGAGAGTGTGCGGCTGTAGTGGGTGGACTGGAAGGCTTAGTCGAATGGGGACTTGGAGGAAACCTGGTAGGGATGAGAAACTTTCCAGAGGTTTTGGCCTCTCAGGAGCCAGATGAGAAACTTTCCAGAGGTTTTGGCCTCTCAGAAGCCAGTTTTAGGGGAAGGAGCCCTCACAGCACCTACCCTTCAGGGAGCAAGGGTTATATGGCAATGTGGCCTCTGCCACGGTGCTGGAGGCTGGTTGAGTAGCTTATTACAACAAAGACTACTGAATCCTTGGATTGGCTTTTCTCCTCCACTGTGTGTGGATAAAGAACCTGGCCCAGGTGGGGTATTCGGGGGCCCTCCCTGTGGCTTTTTGTGGCTTTGCTTCTATGGACAGACTGGCAGGATAACTTTTATGCCTGTTCGTTATTTCTCAAGTTACTGCAAGAAAATAACTTTCTGATGGAAATTTCTAGCTAGATCTCTCTAAAACTGGGTCATGGTGTTTGGCCCTGATCAACTTGTAGAAATGCTATTTAGTTGGTCATATTTCTTCAATGCATGAGTATTTATGAATTAAAATATACACGCTTGGCAAAAAAAGAATAATTTAAATAGTACAATGCATTTGTATTTTACATATGTATTCTTTTTTTTTGACTGGTAAGGGGATTGTAACCCTTGGCTTGGTGTGGTCCACACGACGCTCAGCCAGTGAGCGCACCGGCCATCCCTATATAGGATCCGAACCTGCAGCCTCGGCGCCATCAGCACTGCACTCTTCCGAGTGAGACACGGGGCCAGCCCTACATATGTATTCTTACTCGGTCTTCTCCATATTACACATGGGAAGTCTTATAGGGAGGACTGAACACGCAAAACCACAGATGCTCCAGCTTAAGTGATTTTTAGGAGCAATCTTGACTCAGCATGCTTTTGACTATGGTCCAGACCCTTGCTGTATGTGTGATGGAATTCCACTGTTGCAGGACAGCTCTAGAATGCCTCTGGGCCATTGTTTCCATTGTAAGAATGGGAAAAGCAAAGACTAGGAAGGGGAAAGTATTGTACAAGAGCCCCAGGTGAATTCTGTGGGTGCATCTTCATTCCACTTTGACTTCATTGTCTGTGGACTCCATCTTCTCTGCTTTCTCACCTCCTCTGCAACTATACATCATACTCTTTGCAGCTGAAGACCACACTATTGTCTCTACTTATCATTCCAATTCATACAGCCCAGATCTGAGCTGAGCACATAGCAGCTGCTCAGTAAACAATGTCTCTGCCCCAGCCACACCATTTTCAGAGGCGAGTTCCTAAAGCTGACTGGTGGCAGAGCACTTTGCTCATGTGTGTATGCCTGCAGGTGTGTGCACGCAAGTGATCTGGATGTGTTGGCATCTACCCATTTCTCCCGCAGGGATGGGGACACGGGCAGGTCTGTGGATGCCCTCAGTGCAGAGGCCCACAGTAGGGACACTTCACATACACACTGCAGGCACCATCCTGTAGGTCTGGGCCACGGGATGGAATGTCTGGTCTGTTGCCTGGAAGCTGAACTGATAATCAACATCAAGAGGGAATTGGCTCTTTTAAGACAAATGCTTCCAGATGCCAGGATCACTGG
The DNA here is from genome assembly GCF_027409185.1 of Cynocephalus volans. Classification (NCBI taxonomy): domain Eukaryota; kingdom Metazoa; phylum Chordata; class Mammalia; order Dermoptera; family Cynocephalidae; genus Cynocephalus; species Cynocephalus volans. The sequence continues at coordinate 87,352,737 of NC_084469.1, read as the reverse complement.
GTCCGTGTTACTACCCAGATGGGTCTGGGTGGGAGCCAGAAAAGTAACAGCAGTTGATAAAATCATAAAGGAAGTTAATCATAAAGTAGCTAGCTTGTGCAGATTCCTGGAAGTTCGGGCTTACTTGGGGATGGTCTAAGAGCATAGGGAGTGTGCCAGGACCTCAGAGAATTGGGGAACTTCACCGTCTCTCTGTTGGACTGAACTGTTCAGCATGGGACATTCCGCTGTTTGTTACCGTCAGCAGGAACCTGCTCCCAGATATGGCCCAGCCATGTGGGGTTTGGAAAGCCTCTGACAGAATCAGGTTTTCAATGGAGATTACAATTGACGACCTGTTTCCTGGTTGCTGGGAAGCATTCATGGACAGTTACAGTGTTGACACGTCTGTTTTCAGATCCAGCTGGAACCATTTGAGGTAAATGAAAAGCAGAGAAACTAAGTGGGATTGAACCCTTGGGAACCTCAAAGGGGACTTTTTGCTTAGAGTGTGATTTGGGACACTTAAATATTTTAAAGATTCGGGTAGACGATCTCACATTTGTGAGGGCACTCTTCTCATGCCACCAGGTTAGAAGGGTTGGGGCTATAAACCGATGCTCCTGTTCTTCAGGCCAGTTGCAGTCGATCCTGTGTGCTCCAAGAGGAACACAGAAAAATGCCTGTTCTGGAGTGATAAGCCAGCCAGGTTGCCCTTGTCCCTCACCTGCAGTGGTCCCCCAAAGGATTTCCTTCATTCTCACCCCCCTAGAGTTCCTTGTCTATACAGCAGTTAGAGTGGTGTTTAAGTATGGAAATTAGATCATATTAGTGCCCCCTGCTTAAACTGCTCCAATACCTTTTCACCGAGATTAGGATAAAATCAAAACTCCTTATCGCCTGCAAGATCTGTGTGAAGTGGTCCTGACAACTTCTCCAGCTGCAGCTGTTGCCCACTGAAGCCACACTGACTCTTTGTTCCAACAACAGGCCAAAGGACTTCCTGCCCCAGGACATTTGCACTTGCCCCTCAGGTTTAACCAAAGCTGTCACTCTCTCGCATTCAGCTGTCAGTTCAAATTTCACCTTGAGGAGGTTGTTCAAAGTCACCTATCCTAGTTGTTTTCTTCTCCATCGTCCTACTTTATTTTTCTCAAAGCATTGGTCACTTTCTGAAATTATCATGATGACATTTTAACGTGTTTATTGTGTGACTTCTACCAGAATACAGACTCCCTAGGAGCAAGGTTTTGTCTGTTTTGTTCACTGCCGTATCCTTGGGACCTAGGGCCTTCCATAAAGATATAGAGGAGAGATGAATGAATGGATAGACGAATGGATGGATCAGTGGATGGATGGATGGGCAGGTGGGCTTGTGCAGCCCAAGGAGGAGGTCAGTGTTTCCAAGTGGAGGCTATTGCAACAGGACTCCTTAAAGGTCAACCAAATTGGCAAAAGATCAGGCCAGAACTGTTCTGTCATCAACTCTTTTCTAAATTATTGTTTCTTCAAATGTAGCTCACACAAAGGACTAGCTGTTGTGAAAACATGAGTGATTTTCCCAGATATCTTTTTTCTTTCTTTTTATTCAGGCAACAAAGCAACTAGAGCTGAATTTTGGGTGAGCAAACTTTGATAATGGACTTTCTCTTCCCAGTGTAATATTGTAATGTGACCGCCAAATTTTTTACCAGATCATCTTCTTTTGTTGACTAGACACTAATTTGAAGAAGATATTTTGTGGCCTAACTAAAAAATGGACTTTCATGAGAATGAGTTCTTCATGGAAATAGTGCATTTCATGATGAGATACCACTGAGGACTGAATAAGGACTAAGTGCTTGTAAATTATTTACTTTAGCAAATGCCAAGCAAGAGGCAGAGCTGCGTCGAACAATACTAATTATTATGGGAAATAATTTCCTTTTTAGATCACATTTATTTTTCTTTGATAGTAAACATAATAAAAAGCTCTTTGAGGAACATTTAGAAATGTATAAAAAAGACCAGTGTAATCAACTCTAATCCTACCCCTGTGAGATGACTATTCGAGCTGAGTTTCCTTTCTGCCTTTTTTTGGTCTACATATATGTATATCTGTGTGTATATATATGTGTGTGTGTGTGTGTGTGTGTGTGTGTGTGTGTGTGTGTGTGTGTGTGTGTGTGTATGTATATAAAACATGGCTTTAATTATCCTCTATGTACATTTTTCTTGCATATTTCACTTAAAATTATACTCCATGTATTTCCCCAGGTCATTTAAAATCTCTGGGCACACATCATTTCCTTCATAATATTTAATTATGTAGACTAGCAGTGGAATTTTATATTTTCTAGGAGCTACAATAAACATGTAAAGTTTAAATCACCTATTTTATTTTCTTCCATACATGCAACTTCTTGTCATTTCAACGTGTTGTTAGTATAAAAATTATTGAGATATTTTTTCAATGAAGTCTTTGAAATCCATGTGTATTTCACTTCTCAGATCAGATCAGCCACATTCCAGGTGTTCAGTAGCCACAACTGGTCAGTGGCTACCATATTCAATAGACAAGTCTAGACTATTGGAAATTGGTAGTGATAGTTTATGCATAGTGGAAGGGATTTTACACTAACTCCCATATTCCAGCTTAAAAGGCCATCTTCTAAGAATAAAAGCAGCCTGAAATTAGAGTCCTAGTTATCTTCTATCAGGTCTCAAGGTGATTAATTCAGTTTGATAGCTACAAGATATAGCCTCAATTCCTCAAAATGCTAAATGAAGTGGAAAGATGTTGAAAACAATGTTTTTCAAATTATGCATTTGATACCACTTTGCCTCTTTTCAGAGATGATTTCCTAGGCTCTAATAGAAGTTGATGTCTCTGAGTATATTAAGATCTTATTCAATACAAAGCAAATGAATTGAATTAGGTTGGATGGTATTGATTACTATCAGTCCTCCTCCAGCTCTGGGTCCATCTGTTCTCTTCAGTGGAGTCCTGGGTCCATCATGGAAACTCACAGATATTGTTGGGCCCTCCTGCCTGCCCTCTTTGTTCCAGAAAAAAAAAAATGCTTATTTGTTTGGTGCAGCAGTTACACCTGGGAGCCCAACTGGGGCTATACTATTATAGACTCAGCTTTAAGCTTTACTCCTGGACCGAAGGAATTTGAAGGGAATCCAATGGATGCAATTGGTCCCCAAGCAATGTCTTGCTAGAGTATGAACAAGGCCTCTTGAAGGATGGAGGAGGAGCAAGAGGGAGGACTATCTCCATCCCTGAAGACTCTCCTCCCTGATTATGGGAGTATCTCATAGGGCCAGGAGAGACATCCCAGAGCCCATCTGAGCTAATGGAGGCCTGGCGGCTTAAGTCCAACTTGGGTTCATCCAGAAGCTCTCACAGGTGTCTCTCATGCATCAAGTGCTTGGTCCTGGGGGCACAATAATGAATCAGATGGTGTGTCTGTCTCCAGGGCTGTCCATTGAGGGAGACAGATAAGTCAACCACAAACTACAACATATCTCCTGTGATAAGACCTGTGCCTGGAATGCTGTGTGCAGCATGTCTAGCAGGCTACTGAGTGCATACCCTGGGGAAGCCGTTCAGGGTGCTTCTTGGAGGACAGAGCTGACCAGCAGTGTGACCTTGGGCAGGCTTCTCAAACCTGTGCCATGTGAAATGAGTGCAATGGAAGTATCTGCTTTATTGGGCTGTAATGGGGAAAAAACAATATAATCCCTGTGAACTACCTAACATGCAGTCGGTCACTAAGTATCAGGTGATGTTACTGATACTGCTGTTGTTTTGTTAGATGGTGGGCACGTAGGCAGGGACCCTATGATGAATCATAGACTGTGGGCCATGGGGAGACATTGCTGTTTGAAGCAGGGGAGAGATGTAAGCAGATTTGCAGTTTTAGACGATTGCTCTAATGGTGTGGCTACAGAACTGTCATTTATGAGGGGCTTTGGGCTGCCACCTAGGTGGAAGAGGTACTTAGGGGACTCAGCTTAGAGCTGTATTTATATAACAAGGGCATTAGATTGTGAGTTCTAATCAATAAAAAACAGCATTTTAAAAAGGGGCATTCATTCTTACATAACATTTTATTTTTTTTTTGTTCTTCTTTTTGTCACCATCATGGTCACTGCCATCATCCTAGGCCATGTCTTAGATCAGGGCAGGGGGGCCGGTGCTTCCACTGCTGTGCCCACTGGGTTGCAATTGTGGGTGGTGTGGGTATGGGAGGTGAGTGGCGGGTGAGCGAGAACAAAACTCAAGTGATGATATAAAGTAGCCTCAGCTCCCACTCTATGGAGGTCCCAGCAACTCTTCCCAAATAGCGGCTCCATATTTACACAGCCTCCTTCTTTTCTTTTATCTCAGTCATCAAAAGTTTAAGGAGATTTAAAAACCACTAGGGTGTTATGCATAAAATACAACCTTGGGTTACTGATGGAATTCATGCACAGGTTCCGCTGAGGCAGGGCCGGAGCCCACCCCTCCAGGGCGTCTGGGCTGTCACTCTCCCCATCCGTCTTCCTGATTGTAAAAATTAAACACATGCACAGGAGGGCTTGGGAGGCAGAGTTATAGGGGATATAAAGTGCATGACAGCATATAAACTTGGCCATCCCGCAGTGGAGCACCCAATCCTGAGAGGTGCTGAGAGGGGCGAGCGGGGATCCTGGAGTCCAGGGTGCAGCAGGCACACTTCAAAGGGGAGAGGAGGCAGAGGGGTCACCAGTGGGGGTGAGGAGTTGGGTGGATCTGATCCTCTGAGTCCTCCCTTCAACCGTGGCTGAGTGCTCTGCTTGCAGGAGGTAGCAGAAGGCCAGACCTGTGGGGACAGACACAGGGGCAGTTATGGGGCAAAGAGGATGAGCCAGGAACCCCAGTGCAAAGGCAGATGTGGGCATCCCCAGACTCCCCCTCATGTGAGCAGCATCCCTGCCACTCGCTTTGCTGAGCACTGCCCCCGTTGGTTTCAGATGAGATGTGAAGAAAATGCCAACATGATGGTGAAATCTAGAACTGCAGGTACATTCAGATGGGTGGCAAAAATTGCCACTATGGAGCAGAAAACCCAAGCTCCACATGAAGAAGGAGATAACCCCTGCAGCTGCATGGGTGCCTCAGCATGAGTGTCTATGGTCCATGGGGCTTCAGGGACACTCAGAGGGCATAACCACCTGATGGGGAGGCCCAGGCCAGCTGTGCTTGGGGGTCTGAGCTCATGCAAGGGCTTGAAGCACTGTCTGCTAGGTGCTGGCTCCTCCCTGTCCTGAGACTCACCAGCAGTTCTTACCGCCAGGACATCTGCAGAAGAGGAGGGACAGAATGCCTTTTGTCTTTTGTGGCCCAAGGCTGTCAATGTGGTCCCTTGGTCTGTGTGTGTGTGTGTGTGTGTGTGTGTGTGTGTGTGTGTGTGTGTGTGTGTGTGAGAGAGAGAGAGAGAGAGAGAGAGACAGAGAGAGACAGAGAGAAACAAGAGACAAAGAAACGGAGAGAGAGAGAGAGCGTGCAAGGCGGGAAGGGTGCAGGAAGAGAGGAGAACTTGAGGTACAGGGAGAAGCTTCAAGTGCCATGAGGACTAATACTCCTTTTTTCTTCCTTTAGCCATTTCTAGAGCACCGGCTGTGTCTTAGTATTATGAACACCAGACTCAGTCTCACAGTCTGTGCTCATTGAGCTCACAGAGGGATACCCGCCAAACAATCACACAAGTGTTATTTAATCTACAACTGAGGTAGGTGGTTTATGCTGTGCTATATTTTAAATGTGCACCAATGACCTCCGCCCATGCCTTCTTTTTTTTTTTTGAGATTTGTATGTGCATCTTTCAAGGAGGCACGTTGCTTCCATCCCATGAAAGCCAAGGGGAAAACATTTGCTATCTCAATTTATTTACTTATTTTAAGGGTTTGGATCTGGTACTGATTGGTTGTCCCATACACTAAGGAGCAAATGCCAGTGGCATGTCTGAATCCCAGCATTGTTGCTTCTGCCTACAGGAAGTTGTAACTCCCTTTTCTCAGATATTTATTTTGAAGTGTAGTATTCATACTGTAAAGCGCACCAATGCTAGGGGCCCAGCTAAACAAACAGAGCGTGCCTGTGTAACTAGCTCCCAGATGAAGAACATGCCACCCAGCCACACCTCCAAGGTGCTCTCCTGACTGCACGAACTGTGGATTAGTTTCACCTGTTCTTGTCTTTTAAAGGACTCATTCAACATGTGCTCTCTCTGTCTGCCGTTTTTCCTCAACCTCCTGTCTGGGACATTGGTCCATGCTGTGGGCTTTGCTGGAGTCCGAAGTGTCTTTCCATTATATTTGACCAAACCATAAAGGGGTGGAAATGACCTTGGGCCTGAGGGGACCAGGGACCCTGATATTGACCAGCAGGTGCACCACCTCCCCTTAGCCTGGTCCCCATAGGCCCTGCCACCATCTTGCTTGGGTTCCTCAGAGCCCATAAGGAGCATGGGTCACTCAAGGCACTGCTGGCCTGCAGGATAAGTGCTTTTGCACACAGAAGCTTTGCTGCTGTTGGCATTTCCATACCCTCTCTCACTGCAGAGGAAGTACAGTCAAGAGCCTGACTCCAGGGCCAGACTGCCTGGGACTGAATTGCTGTGTGACCCTTGGTGATTTCTTCAGTCCTCTGTGCCTCAGCCTCCTTGCTCCTAAAGTGGGGCTGATGATAGCACTCGCCTCATGCAGTTGCAGTGAGGTTTGCTGTGAAGGGCTGGTGCTGTGAGCTGCCATCCTTTTTTGACCGTCACCAACTTGGAGTCATGGGGTCAGGAAATTTTCTTTCCTTCATGAGTGAGGAAACAGAAACCTAGAGAAGGTTTCCTGCATGATGTTACTTAAGGATTGCCCTAATGAGTCTTTTCTAAGGTGGACCAGCATGTATTATGATGGGAAGTGGGGGACATGAAATCTTTATGAAAACGCTGCATAGAGGCTTAGCATCTCATGTTCAAAGGGTATTGGTGTCCTTTACTTCATATGACCCTTGTGGCAATCCCTTAGCATCAGATGCATGGGGTGAATTGGCCTCATTGTTCTCACTAGATCCCATTTCACAGATCAGATAACTGAGGTGCAGGAAGGTCACACAGCTACTAGATGACACACTGTGTCCGGAACCTGGGTGTTCAGATTCTGGATGTGCCTGCCCCATTCCTTTCTTCCTCCAGCTTGTAGTAAAGGTGACAGTAGGAAACATTCACTTAAACATCAGTCTCTTGAGCAGCAGAAACTCCTACATGGAACCCTAGCATGTTTTAAGAATGTGATCCTGTCCCTGGCTTCTTTGGAATTTCCTCATCCCTATCCAGGAATTCTCTGCCTCTTAGATTTTGGCAAAGGCACCTATTCAATAGAATATTTCAATAATGCTTTTGAAATAGAAAAACAATCCTCACATGCAGAAAGAATAAACAAATATAACATATGGGTTAATATAGTTGCTCTAGTCGAAGGTTTAATTTTTCTTTGAGCTTCCTGGCTGCCAGAGCAAAGGAAGGCTTGCAGATAACAGGAAGCATGTCTCTCTTCCAGAGGAGGTGGGGCCCTCCAACTTTGTGCAGGGTTTGATGAACATGAAGAGGTTATCATTGTGTAGATATTTTTGCCCTGGGAACTTGTAAGAGTCAAGACTGGGGATGACGACTTGCTTCCTGGAGTTTCCCTGTCGAGGAGTGGGTGAGTCAGGGGCAGCTGTGTGGTGGAGATGAGACTGAGTGCCAGCAGGGAGCAGACGACACAGGCACGAGGGGGTACTAGCAGTGGTCATTTCCATGGCCATTGTAGCCATTCCTCAGGGTTATGGTGTCCTAAACCAAGGGTACTGAGCCAGGGAGATGATCAGAATCACCTGGGGAGACTGTTCCTCAAACATACACAGTCTTGGCCTGACCTCAGGTGTCCTGATTGTGACTCTGAAGTCAGCAGGTTTAGAATGTCAGGTTTTAGAACCACACATTTGCATACAACTGTCACCTCCTTCCAGGTGGCAGGTAGAGAAGACGAGGGAGCTGTGCTTGGGGGGTCAGTGACTTGTCTGTACTCTCAAGTGAGAAGCGAGAGGAGGCAGGGGGCATGCTGAAGGCAGGGCTCCCACTTCTCATCAACTGTTTCATCCATCTCCCCAGAGCGGGGCTTACGAAGGGGTTCCCCAGGACAGCAGGTGGAATGGGAGTGGGAAGCTGGGCAGGAAGTGTAACTGAAAGGGGGACTCCCCACACCCCATCCCTGGCCCCAGAAAGCAGGTGTTTCTTTTGAAAATTTTGGTTCTCAGTTATAAGGAGTTTATTTTACAGTAGTCTGAGGTGCAGTAATATGAGTAGCTAAAGGTTATTGAATGCTTCACAGGATCGAGGCAGTGTGCTGTTTAAGACTTGTCTCTGCAAATCCTTCCCACACCCTATGAGGTATGTGCTATTATTTTACCCACTTTCCAGATGGGAAACTGTATTAGGGGTCTACAGAGAAACAAAACCAATAGGATATGTATAAATATATAAGAGGGGATATATTATGGGAATTGGCTTACACAATTATGGAGGCCAAGACGTCCTATGAGATGCTGTAGGAAAGCTGAAGCACCAGAGAAGCTGGTGGCGTAATTCAGTCTGAGTCCAAAGGCCCAAGAACCTGAGGGGGTGAGGGCCGGGGGTTGTTGGATGAGTCCCAGAGTCTTAAAGCCCCAGAATCTGGAGTTATGATGTCTGAGGGCAAGCGAAGGTGGATGCCCCAGCTCCAGGAGAAAGAGAGAGAAATCACTCTTCCTCTCTTCTTCTTCGTCTTCTATTGTTTCATTCTATCTGGGCCCTTGATGGATTGGAAGATGCCCACCCACACTGGTGAGGGCAGATCTTCCTTACTCAGTCCACTGATTCAAATGTTAATCTTTTCCAGAAACACCCTTACAGACATACCCAGAAATAATGTTTACCAGCTACATGGGCATCTCTTAGCTCAATCAAGTTGACATCTAAAAGTAACCATCACAGAAACTAGGGAAGAAAAGTTGAACTTAGTTGATCAAGACCAAGTAGCTGCTGGACCATATAATCAGGATTTGAAGCTGGGCTCTAGCACCTTGCTTTGACCACTTCCCTATGCTAAGCCAAGCTGGTGGGAGGGTTTTTCCATAAGTTGATGCTTGTACATTTTTCTGTTTTTATTTTCTACCTTGGTTACAAACAATTGCAATGTAATGCTGCCCCAGGTCAAGTAGTTTCAGGATGTAGGTTTTTATAGTTTCTGTGGCTGATTTCATGTATTCTCGTGTTTCATTTTCTGTTATGTTTCTGAATGGTGCAAATCACTTTTTTTTCCCTTTTGTGGTCCTGCACTGTGATGTTGGAACATGGGTGCAATCTAATATAACAAAGGGAGGTGCCTACTTCCATCTGTGTGCCCTCTCTATCCTACTCTTGATTATGTTTGGGATGGTCATTCATATTTTAGTATGAATTAGAAGGCAACAGGGCTAGGCCTGTTATTGGTAAAAGCTCAGTGTATGTGGAAGAAGTTCTGGGGGTGAGGGTGGGAGTGCATTGGAACCAGAACAATCCATGTGCTTCTCTTTCTCAATCTGAGGATTCTCCTGCTTGCCCATGAATAAGGGCCTCTCCAAACACCCCATCTGGGGGCACTGCCTGCTCCTGACTTGTGCACAGAGCCATGAATGTGCCAGCCCGCTAGTCAATCCCCTGGCTCAGGGGATGCTTTTCCCTAACTATGTAAGACAAAGAGAGTGGGATTGCTATTTGCCTGGATGGGGGTGGGATGGGAGTTATTGCTTTAGAAAAAGAAAATGAAACCTCACTCTTTTAGCAGAAGAGAGCAAGGTTTCCTTGGCTTTTGGAGCAAATGCTGATTTCCTTATAAAGCTCTGGTTGTGCAATGAGGGAAGCCAAGGACAGGCAGACTTTATTTTTATTTTTATGTTTATTTTATTCTGGAACAGAAAACAGGCCTGGTTGGGGACTTAGATCTTTGTCTCACATCTCTTGCATAAGAAGGACACACATACATCATGGAAGAAGGCGAATCAGTGGGTCATCTGTCTTGGGTGGACTGATTGTCCATGTGCCCAGGAAAAGGTCAGGAACCTGTGGGTATTAATTAATCCAGTCGGCCACACAGCCTTCCATGTTTATTAGGGAGGCTGTGGCATTTGGCCAGGATGATGGGTTTTAAAGATTGTTTTATTAAGAGGATAACATCTGTTTACTGTTTGGTGGGAATTAAGTGTTCCTTTGTAAGGCTGTTGGGAGCAGGTGTGGTGGGTAACACAGGTTAATGCTGCTTTTGTCACTTTCTTGTCTTATTCCTGTCCCTGTCCTCCAAGGGCTCATGGGGTAGGGGGATCTACAGACACTCAGTCCGGGAACCCAGCCAGCGAGGGCCACCCTTTCTGCTATGTGATGGGCGAGACCACTCAGGCCACCCCTCCTCCTGGCTTCTGAATCTCATCCTCATCCTCTCTCCAGCTCGGCTGTGGGGTCTGCAGAAGCGGTTCCCCTTAGAGATCGTTTCTATCATCCTGCTCTTATGTGCCTTACCATCTGACATAGATCCCTACTGCCCCCCCTCCCCCCAATTTACACCTATAAATATTTGCACATGTAGCAGACTGTCCTGAAGGTTTGGACAGAGAAGGATTTAGATTGCGGGAACACAAATGACGTCACCTCCGAGTTGTGTATCCGGTGTGTAATCACCCTCAGCTGTGGCCATGGCTGCAGATGTTTTGAGTATCACTTACAGCTCCTCAAAGCCTCAATGCTCCACCCAAAGCCAGGACCCTCAAGGGGGTCCATGTGCTCCTGGGTGATTTTAAGTGACATGGAGGAGAACGTCCTTTATTCAGATGGCTACATATTTAATTTTGTTCTTATCTTCTCTGGCGATGAATGCTCCTTTTACTTTTATGGTAGCCATATAACTTTCCTTTTAAACACTATTTAAGAAAAAAAGTGAGTCATTTTAAAGGAGAAATATTAAATAAGTGGTAGAACTAGCATGGCAATGTGGCAACACTAGAGAAAGGGGTGTGTAGGGACCCATTTCAAGTGACCATTCCCGGTAGAGCTGGCAGCCCTGGGTCCCGTGTCTGGGTCCGCCCTATGTCCACCGTGCAGCCAGCCCTGGGGTCACTTAGAGTTTGTGAGCCTCCACTTCCTCATCTGCTAAGTGGGATGATTGGGCCAGCCCCTAGCTCTCAACTCCTTAAGCAACTCTAATGAGATAAAGCAGATAAGTATCTAGGAGGACTTACAACTATTATGAGGGGTCTTCAAAAAGTTCATGAAGAGATTCATATTATCTTTTAGTTCTATTTTTTTCCATGAGTTTTTTGAAGAACCTTTGTTTTACTATTTTTGTTCCTTCCATTACTGTTTATTAAAGGACAACTAACTTGCAGTGAGCTCCTGCTCTGTGCCAACCCCTTGCTGAGCATTAAGAAGAGATTAGATCATGCACCCTCCCTCCAGCCAGAGAGAGGCCAGCATGACCCACAGTTTACAAGCAAGGACTTTAGAAAAGGAGTTGGGGATTCTCACACACTCCCCATACCGAGATGGTACAGAGCAAAACTGAAAGGCAAACATTCCCTGAATATTGCTAAAGAATTAATTAAATTCACCTATCAAAATGCTGGTTTAGTCCTGAATTTAACTGTCTTCTGTTTTTATACAGCTTGTAGAGAGAATAAAAACATCTGTCCAGCAAACTGCCTTTTAGCCCTTGCCCTGCTTTCTAGCGTCATAAAGACAGAACATTTCAGGAACATGGCTTTGACAAGAAAATGCTAGAAGAAAATACTCCAGCATATGTGCTAATGGTGTTCGTCTCTGGGCTATAGGACTATAACTGCATTTTCTTTTTTCTTTCCTTTCCTTTTTTGGAAACTTTCTATTTTACTGTACAAAATAGAAATTTCAATATAGATCCCCGGTTATAAATTTGCTGATACCCTTTCAGATGTCTGAGGAGCCAACTATTTTCATAATGATACTATGACGTTATTTGCCTTTTTGTTTTGTGCTGATGGTGAGTAAAACTGTCAGCTCTTTAGCACACATCTGTACTAGCAGTTACTGGGGTCTTTGCTGCCATGCATGTGCAAAGAGAACAAATGCCAGTTTCACTTAAGAATGTACTTGATGTGCTATGTACATACAATGGAATATTATTCAGCCTTAAAAAGGAAAGAAATCCTGCCACATACTACATCATTGGATGAACCTTGAGGACATTATGCTAAGTGTCATAAGTCAGTCCCAAAGAACGAAATTCTGTATGATTCTACCTATATGAGGTGCTTAGAGTAATAAAAATCTTAGAGATGGAAAGTAGAATGGTGGTTGCCAGGGGTTGGGGGAGAGAGGACAGGAGTTATTTTTTAATGGGTCAGTATTATTTGGGGAAGATGACAAAGAATCTGGATGGATGTTGGTGACGGTTGCACAACAGTATGACTGTGCTTAATGCTGTTGAACTGTACACTTGAAAATGGTTAAGATGGTGAATTTTATGTCACACGTATTTTACCACAATAAAAAATAAAAAATAAGTACATGTTAAGGAGACTATAAATTTGAAAAAAAGAGAATGTACTTGATGCAACAATGAAAGTTATTTATTTCATTAAATCTCAGTCTTTGAGCACAGGCCTTTAAAATATTCTTTGTAATGACATGAGAAGCAGGAATAAAACTTGTCTGCTCCATATTGAAGTCAGAAGGCTTCCTCAAGTCACCTTTACAATCTTTATTTTTAAATAAATTTTATTTTGTATATTTGAGGTTTACTGCACGATGTTATAAGATACATATAGATAGTAAAAGGTTACTGAAGCAGATTAACAAATTCATCATCTCACAATTACTTATTTTGTGACTCTAAAGAGGAACTAAAATCTACTTACTTTGCAAAAATCCCTACAGATTTATGAACTTTAGTCCTCATGTTGTACAAGGGCACTTTAAAAAGTTCATGGAAAAATTTATATTATCTTTCAACTCTGTTTTTTCCACGAACTTTTTGAAGGACCCTCACATGTTAGCTCTCTAGACTCGTTCATTGTACATATCTCTTATTTTGTATCCTTTGATCTGTATGTCCCCATTTTCTTCCCCCACCCGCACCCCCATTGGAACAACTGTTTCATGCTTTATCTTTATGTATTTGAGCTCTTTTTAAAAAAAGAGCTTATATATTCCATATATAAGTGAGATATTTTATATTCTACACATAAGTGAGGTATTTTTCTTTCTGTGTCTGGCTTATTTTACTCAACATAAGGTCCTCCAGGTCCACTTGTGTTGTGGCAAATGGCAGGATCTTCTTTTTTAAGGCTGAATAACATTCCATCACACACACACACACACACACACACACACACACACACACACACACACACGTGCGCATGCACGCGTGCACATGTGCACACACATTTTCTTTATCCACTTGTCCATGGATGGGCATTTCAGTGGTTTTTGTATCTTGACTAAGGTGAATAATGTTTCGATAAACAAGAGAGTGGCAGATATCTTTACAAGGTGGTGATTTCATTCCCTTTGGGTAAATACCCAGAAGAGGGATTGCTGGGTCATATGGAAGTTCTATTTTTAATTTCTTAGGAAGCTCTATACTGTTTTGCATAATGGATGCATCAATCTACATTCCTACCAATAGGGAACGAGGGTTCTCTTTTCTCCACTCCCTCACCAACATTTGTTCTCCCTTGTCTTTTTGATCATAGACATAAAAATGGCCAACAGGTATATGAAATGAGCTCAACATCACTAACCATAAGGGAAATGCAAATTAAAATCATTATGAGATATCACCTCATGGTTATTACCAAAAAGACCAGAGATAGCAAATGTTGGCAATCTTTTGAATTGTGAGCTGAACTAGCTGCTTTTCTTAAGGAGCACCATTTTTACTTGAATGAACAACTGATAGACAAACTATGGTTATTCAAACTTGACTATTTGGCAGACATTATCTTGAAAATGAACAAATTAATTGTGTCATTTCCAGGAAAATAACTGACAGTATTTGTTGCCAATGATAAAACTCAAGCTTTCAAGAATTTTGAAAAACTTGTATCAGCCACCATGAGCTTGACAGCTTTCCAATACTTAAAGAGATACTAATGAATGTAATTTTTTATATTGCATAATGAATTGTGTCAACATTGGAAGATCTGCTTATCTCACTGAATTGATATTTTTCAAGTGACCGTTGCTAGATGTTACAAAATCATGCAGTGGTAAAAAAATCATTTAAATCACAAAGTAGAACAATGGATTTT